>NW_015160855.1:325370-339276 GCF_001447785.1 Gekko japonicus | reverse complement strand
ACCAATGATCTTCCATATCCATCCACACAAACCGCTTGGGCAAAATGTTTACACTCCCGTAGGGGTTGTACCTTGAAATTAGAATTACTGGACCATAAGATTGCCAAACCAGCTTGGAATCTCCCAAACCGTTCCAGTTTAAAGGCTGGCAGCGTACAAACTCTAAAACCTTCTAAAAATATCTCCTCAAAAGCCCACGTTTCCTGAAGTAAAATTAGATCAAAGGAACTAAGAAAATCTCTAAAATTAGGATCCCCCAACTTATTTTTCCAGCCCGCAATGTTCCATGAGATAATCTTAAAATTGGCAGGTGCTAATCCTCCCTTTAGTCAATCCACTTCTGTTATCTGGTTAAGAGACTGCTCCCAATCCACAAGGACACTACCATTCCTCAGTGCCTGGGTTGAACCCCAGGTGCTCACAGCCACCTCAGGTGCATCCGGGGCCACCCGTACTTCATTTTCCTGGCCCTGCAAAGGTCGAGAATCTAACAGGTCCTGCGTAGATGGAAGCAACCTAGTGCCCTCCCAAGCGACATCACTGCTCTTCCACAGACCAAACTTTTTCATACAGGTTATTCCTTTTCAGTGCCAGTAAGCGATTCTTAGTAGACTCTAGTCGCTCAATGATGTCCTGTTGTTCCTGGCCAGATAAAGTCCCAAATGACAAGAAAAGAGTATCTTCCGTGGAGTTGTCAAAGTTCCCACTAACATAAGGCGGAGGCAGCAGGGGATCTTCAGGTCCTTGCTCGGAAGGCGTCATACTACTCTTCCTGGAGCAGTCGGGCCTAAACTATATGCCATATTATCTGAGATATGGGTTTCCTGGCTGGGGTTCATGCTTTAGGAGAAATGTGATTGGCTATGGACTCCCATATCCTGAATTGTGCCATGGTGGGAAGACTGTTTTTCATACCTATTGAGTTCAACGTAAGTTCAACAACTGAGCCAGCCCTGAAATAAATAAAAGAAATAAATACTACTTGATCTCTATTTTTGTTAAAATAAAATAAAATTACATTGACACTGAGGACAGAACACTGGCTAAGAGGGCTTCAGATATCAACTGAGTCCACTTCTCCCCTGGTGGTACTGTACTTATATCTGGCCCCTACTTTGGTGAAGCACTGGGGAAGCATTACTCCAGCTATCTCTGTGTTATGGTGGTATGTTGCTAATTTGGCATCTAAGTATTATACAGGCTGACCATAGGACTTTAGTTTAAATGTTATATAATGTTTTATGGGTTGGGTCCAACAGCCATCTTGCTCAATTATTCTCTTTACTGAAGTCATGTCCTGTGATTTCCAATAAAGACTTTTTGGTGATCAAAGGCAAAGCCCTCCATCCCTTTTCACCAATGGAAAAGCTGGTTATATCCAGTCCTATGTGCTTTAATAACTAACCACCATCATTACTGACAAAATTTTAAAATAATCAAAATCCAACTACTGTTAATTTATTTCAGTTTTATATAGACTAGTATTCAGAGACCAGAAATGGTTCAGATTTAAGTTCATATTTTATATTTATTTATATCCTGCTGGCTATATTGCCTCTAAGGAAGTTATTCATTATATACGGTTGTTGTATAATATTGTGTAAACAGAACTTTTAAAAGTGTAACTAATTACAATTAATTTGCAGAAGTAGCATCTATTTTATAATATTATGTATTATTTTAGTTTTAAAGTAAAATTATCTTAGCAATTTCATTTTAAAACCTTAAATATAATTGTTATAATAATAACTACTTAACAGATTTGGTATTCATTAAAAATGAAACTATGTCTCAATTCTGCAACTAATCCCTAAAAAGCACACTATTTGTGCATGCTACAATTAAAAGACTGAATTATGAGGCTTAATTTAAAAAAAATTAATCCCCAAACAAGTTTACGAAGTGGAGTGTAAAATCCCAGAAAGTCTGTTTATAATGCTAATTGTTTTATAAAGTCATTAAAAACATCTGTAACCTCAACTAGGGGGGTTCTACTGCCCCTACACCAATATTTAAAAGAGTTAATTTTATCTCTGTAGAACCAACTTCCATTTTGCTTAGTTTATTAATCCATAAACACATTTCATTTCTCCCCCCCCCCTACCAGTGTAACTTCGTAAGACTTTAAATTTTCTTACAGAACTATGAACATGCTGTTACAAGATGTCATTTTCTCTCTAAGGTGCTTAGTAGGATTACGGTAAAACTTGGATTTCAGACATAATAGGGGCAATCTCATAATTTCAATTACGAGACTGACAGTTCAGTCCTAAGGGTTGTTTCCTAAGAGTATGCTCTGCTGAATAGACTTGTGTAGGATCCTCCTGAGTAGATCTGCTTAGGATTCCACTTTGAGAGGAAACTACTCTCCATCCCCTACCTCTTCAGCACAAATACCAGTATCCTTAACAACAGTTAAGGATTGCATCAGCGCCAAGAGGGTGCATCTATCTGCCCGCTGGGGGTAACCCACTGACAGACTGGTGGTAGCAGCCATGTCTGTCTGTCTGTCTGTCTGCTGCAGAAGCAGCCAAAAAAGGGTGCTGTGGAACCATTCTCCCCTCTCTTGTAAGAGGGGAGCTGCAAGAGAGGATCAGCTGCGTAGCATGGAGCTGACAGCTCTGCACTGCCTCGGCTGAGGCTGGCTTACGGTATAACTGACTGGTAGTCAGCTTTTGATCAGAAAGGAAACACTTGTGTCCTACATGCTAACCAGCAATACAACCACACTCCAAACAGTCAGATACCTACTTCAAAGCAAATTAGCCATAGGTCTGTGACGCCGTCTTTCTCTATGCTTGTTTGAATGTTGTTTGGAGAAGATTCATTTAAAGCACTGTAGAGGCGCAATTACAATGGAGCCACCAGGAGAGGTTGATAAACATATGCAGATATGCAAAAGTGTGAAAACAAAAGCAAATGTAGACAATTTTTTTGAAGACGGAGTCAGAAGGCTGGGATACTAGTGGGAAAGACAAATGCAGATTTGACCATAGTCATTCAACTGTGAATTGTGAGCAAAAGGGATATTCATTAAGCTCAGCCAGAAACACCAGCTATAGAAATAAGTCGCAGCCACCAACTTACTGGAGGTTGCCTTTGTGTCTGCAGGGCCTGGGCTCCCGGTAAGGAAGAAGCCATGTGAACCTCTGTGGCAGGCTCCAGCTGCTCTGCAGCGGTTCTGGAGCCTCCAAGTGGTGTGGATGGCTTCCTCAGCCAATTGCCGACCTTCCAGATGGCTCCTCCCCTTGGGCTGGTTAGGGGTGGGCTTGGGCAAGCATTCATGCTGCCCGGCCTTGTTCCTTGGATTATCTGAACTTTAGCAGCCGATGATTGTCCTTCTCTCACTGCTTGGACACTCCCCCCCCCCTTTGCTGTATATTTTGCAGTTGTTTTTTTTATAGTTCATGTGTGGGTTTTTTTTGTCACAGCTCTGAGGTGGTTTTAGGCATTGGGCCAGATTGATTTTGTGGGGAGGCTGCACCTACATGCTCACCTCGCTGGGTAGGGGACCCCCTTTATGGTGTCTTGGGGGTCAAGTAATTTAGCAGTATGCCCAGATCGGGGGCGATTGCCTAGCTCTACTCCCAGGTGGCATGGGTTCCACACATGGGCTTGTGCCTTTGTGGGACCACTTTCTTGTCACTCCTGGTTTTCCCCAGCATACAAGCTGGGATGGGGTTCATCTGCTGACAGTTGGGTTGCTCAATGCTTGGATCCTGCCCTATGCTGCACCAAAATGCTTTGAATGCTCTAAACAATAAAGCTGTGGCCTGTTTTGTTCCAATTCACTGCTTGTGGTATTTTTGTTGTTATATTCTGCTTCTTTCCTCCTTCGGTGCCTACACTGCCCTTAGGAATGCAAACTGTTTTCCTTTCTGTTTTCCTTTCTTACATGCATGTGACAGTAATTGAGAACAAGTGCCCTCTTGTGTAGAAACAAATCACAGACACCCTGCAAAGCTTCTTAAAAGCTCATCTCATTAATTCCATACATATTATTGAAACAGAATGACTAAACTGAATAAATACTACAAAATCAAAACATGCTTGAGGCAGGGGTGGAAACTAGTCAGAGGGTCAAAAATACTGATTTTACTGACCAAAATTCCAAAAAAAATTTGACCAAATACTGACAAAAAGCTGACAAATTACTGAACAATTTAATGTCAGCCTACTGATAAGCTAGTGTTTTAAATGGAAAACTAGGACTTCATCAAAATTATTATTATCTGGCCTCCACTATCCCCATAGCCAGCCCCATAGTTAGATGTGACCCAGATAAAAGGATTGCACACCTTTTTATTGATTTTTTTATGAATAGAGGACAATGTTTTCATTATTGTACAAAATGTAAGCAAAAAAAAAGATTCCCTTTTAAAAATAATCACATACTGCAGATAATAAAACAGCAAAAACATATTAAAAACCAAACATAAAGTAATAATTATGACAACAAAACACAATTACTGTAAGATAAGACTTGTCTTTGCTTTTACTTTATCTTTGATTTTATGATGATAAAAGAACCGGCCGGCAGCCTGCCATCCCTGGTGGAGGCCGTGTCGGGCTGGGCATTGGAACACCCTAGACTGATTATCCTGCTTGATTTCAATGTCCATGCGGATGATGAGGCCTCCACTCAGGCGATGGACCTAGTGTCATCTGTGGTGGTGCTGGGACTCTCCCAATATGTAACAACTCCCACTCACTGGGCTGGACACATGCTCGATCTGATCGTGGCAGGGGTCACAGTGGACCGGGTCACTGCCTCAGCAGCGCCATGGTCGGACCATCATGCCCTGAAGGTCCATCTGAATGTTTCACCCCGACTCTGTTTGGGTGGCGAGCAGATTTCAGCTTGCCCGCAGAGCCAAATGGACCCTATGTGGCTTCAAATGGCCCTGCGGGATCTGATGCAGGCTGGGGTAAGAGTGGACTGGATTACTGCCTTGGCAATACCATGGTCGGACCAGCATGCCCTGAGGGCCCATCTGAATGTTTCACTCCGACCCTGTTTAGGTGGCGAGCGTATTTTAGCTTGCCCATGGAGCCAAATGGACCCTGTACAGTTCCAGATGGCTCTGTGGGATCCGATGCCCCTGGTGGCTTGTTGGATGAGATTGTAGGGGATTGGCATAGCTGACTCTCTGCAGCTATCGACGAGATTGCTCCCCGGTGCCCTCTGCCCCCCCGCTCTAGGCTTGCTCCCTGGTTTACCCAGGAGTTGCAGCTTATGAAACAAGGGCTGAGACGGCTAGAGAGACGGTGGCGGTGTGCTCATGATGAAGCTACAAGAGCATCTTATAGGACGTTTATGAGATCCTATGAGATGGCAGTCAAAGCCGCAAAGAGAGAGTACTGTGCGGCCACGATTGTGTCTGCAAGCTCAAGCCCAGCCCAATTATTTAGAACAATTTGATCTTTAACTGTTCTGTCACAGGGCAAACCAAACTCTAGAGAATAGGATATTGGCTGTGAGGCTTTTGTGAGCTATTTCGCAGATAAAGTCCTGTCGCTCCGCCACGATCTTCCTGTCACAGTTGAGACAGTGAGTGAACTCGAGGCTCCATGCAAGTCTCCTAGTCAGGTTATGGATTATTTCAGTTCGCTCAGCCTGGAGGAAGTTGACAGAGACTGCTCCTAACTGTACGCCCTACCATGTACTGCCTTGACCCATGCCCATCATGGCTAATTAAAGCTGGCTGTGATGGGTTTCGAGATGCCCTAAGAGAGATAATCAACAAGTCCCTCTCGGAGGGACAGTTCCCTAAGGCACTCAAGGAAGCTGTGGTTCATCTCCTCCTGAAAAAGCCATCTCTGGATCTGGCCAAATTGGCTAATTACCGGCCGGTCTCCAATCTGCCGTATTTGGGCAAAATAATTGAGAGGGCCGTGGCAATTCAGCTACAGAGCTTTTTGGACGACACTTCCATTCTATATCCTTTCTAGTCCAGTTTCCACCCAGGCGACGGCCTCATGGATGACCTCTGGAGGCATCTGGATTGGGGCGGATTGGCAGTGATTTTGCTGTTGGACCTGTCAGCGGCGTTCAACATGGTTGACCATCAGTTACTGATCCACCACCTCAGTGACACTGGAGTCCAGGGGCCTGCCTTGCATTGGCTGGCTGGCTTCCTTCCTTCAGGGTCGAGGACAAAGGGTGGCACATCTACATGCGCCCCCTTGCCCAGACTGCCCGGAGGCATGGGCTGGGATGTCACCAGTATGCGGATGACACCCAGCTCTATCTGTTGTTGGGTGACCAGTCTGACTCTACACTGGAAGATCTGGACAGGGTGTTACAAGTTGTGGCTGGTTGGCTTAGGCTGAGCTGACTGAAATCAAATCCGACAAAGACGGAGGTCCTGTGCCTGAGCTGGGGCGGCCCGAGGGGAGGGATCCTACTCCTGACTTTCAATGGGGCACCACTGGTGCCAGCGCCGGAGGTTAGGAGCTTGGGAGTGCTCCTGGATGCCTCACTAACAATGGAGGCCCAGGTAGCAGCCACTACCAAATCAGCCTTTTACCACCTCTGGCTGATTAGGCAGTTGGTTCCCTTCCTCGAATGCAATGACTTGGCAACAGTGATCCATGCAATGGTCACCTCAAGACTGGACTCCTGTAATGCTCTCTACATGGGGCTGCCCTTGACCCAAATCCAGAAGCTACAGCTAGTGCAAAATGCTGCAGCCAGGCTTCTGATGGGCCTCCCTATGCGGGAACACATCCAACCTGTGCTGAAAGCACTACACTGGCTGCCGATAGCATACCAAATTCACTTCAGGGTGCTGGTACTTACCTTTAAAGCCCTTTATGGTCAGGGGCCCACATACCTGAGGGAATGCCTCTCCCCACATTTTCCTCAGAGAGCACTGTGCTCAGGGTCACAAAATCGATTGGCCTCCCAGGTCCTAAAGATGCCAGGCTGGCTGCAACCAGGGCCAGGGCCTTCTCAGTGGTTGCTCCGTACTGGTGGAATGAGCTCCCAGAAGAGATCAGGGCCCTCAGGATCTTTTACAGTTCCGCAGAGCCTGCAAGATGGAGCTCTGCCACCATGCCTTCGACTAAGGAGCCACACCAAATAACATTAAATAAGTGAGAAGTGACAGTGCCCTGGCTAGGCTTACCACCAACAGCCTGTGCTGTTGCCTAAATATAGAGACCAAGACGAGCCAACCACCAACATACCTGATCACTTACTAGCACTTTATGATAATGTAGAGTTTTATTATTTGTTTTAAGGTAGTATATAATTTGTTACCTATATGTTTAATCTCTTTGTAAGTTGCCCTGAGCCCTGCTCTGGCGGGGAGAGTGGAGTATAAATTGAATAAATAAATAAATAAATAAAGTTATTCACAAACTCTTTCGTTTCTCAACAGTTTTCTGCACTGCATCCACAAGCATTTTCCCCCTTGTCCTCTTCTTCCATTGCTTTCTCAACTCCCTCTAGCATGAGCTGTGCCATGTTGAATCCCACAATATCCATCACCTCTACTTTCATTGTCTCATGTTTTAAGAGGTTGATTATGTTTCTATACTTTGTGGAAGATTTCACCAAATCACTTTTACTCTTGGGAACAAAGTGCTTAAAGTACTTCATAACTAAACTGAAAACAATTTGTCTTCTCACTGGGAAGTCATCACCTTTCCCCCAAAATGCAGTAATGAAAATGGAAAAACACAAACTGCATTCACAAAAATCAAAGAAATACTGACTTTACTAACAAATTTTTTAAAAAACTGACAAATTACTGACCAAGATGAAAAAAACTGACTTTTACTGATTTCACTGACCATTTTCCATCCCTGTAAGCCAACCCAACTAAGTACTAAACTACGGTAACTACTAAGATTAGAAATCTCACAGCATACTCTAAAATTCCAAAATAGCCAAATCCTTATTATTTGCTGAAACTGCAGTGTGCAATGGAGCTTCTGTGGCTAAAAGTTGTACTGTGAGAATGCTTCTTGTTCAAATTTTGGAGGTGTATTTAAGATAGGTGATTTATACCACAAAGAACAAAGAAAAGCCCTTCATCTTCAAAAAGCATCTGTATTAAACAACAACAAAATTGCTTTTTTCAGTTTCCCTCTCCTGGTTACTGCATGACATAATAAAAAAGGGGAGAGGAGGCAAATTTAACTATGAATGACGAATATCTCCTCATCCATATATTCAACTACAGAATAAAGCATATTTTGTTTGGAAGAATGGAAGGATGCACCTCCATAAAGACTGTTAATAGACAGAACCTAAGTGGCCCCCAGTGGCTAAGACTAGGAACAGCAAGACAAACAACAGAAGGTTCACAAATGATGTGCCATTTGAATACTCTTTGGTCTATGAAATATTGTCTTAGTAACAATGATTGTGTGTGTGTACATACACATACACACACAAAAACAAACACATACATACATTATTTTCTACATTAAAGTGCCATTTGAACTAGGTATTGGTAATGATTTCTATCTGTTCTCTTCAAATAAACACACAAGCTGATCAGTTCTTGAATTCCCTACTAAAAAGAATTTTGGGATATTTCTTTAATATATATCAAACATACTCATCTTGATGTCTGATCAAACTTTTCTGAAGTAATTCTGCAAAGTCTGAATTTCTGCATTAAAGAAACATTGAGATCTCTGCATCTGCACTATGGCTAAGAGACTGATGGTATCTTTTCTCCCCCTTCAGTTAAGCTTAAATACTGATTTGTACCGTGCAAGTAATAAGTCATTTGTGCAACCATGAACTAGAGCAAACAGATGCAAGATACACTTCAGGTAGGATATCCCATGCAAGGTACACTTCAGGTAGGATATCCCATGCCAAGCAAACCTTGTATTTTTCATCCTTTAAGATCATTGGATTTCCAAACAAAGAAAATGCGGTGGACCCTGTCTGTTTGCTTTTTAGTAAACCATTCATTATAGTACCACACCAAAAATTATTACAAATTAAAAAGATAGATATTAGCATTTATATTGTAAAATGGAGAAAGCTAAATGAAAAAATGACAAAGGAGTTAGTTAAAAGCCAAGCCTAAAAGCAGAAGAAAAACCAACCAGTAGGGTTCCTCAGGCGACAGCACTGAAGCATTTTTATTCAGTATTTTTATCAGTGACCTGCAGGAGGGACAAATTCCAGTGTTTTGCAGATGATATATAAACAGGAGGCACTGCTAACAAAACACCGTTAATAAACTGAATACAAACGGAATGAAATTCCACAGCATAAAGTGTAAAGTCTTGCCCCAAGAACATTTTTGTTATTAGATTGTGGCTTGTATAATCAGCACTGTCTAGCACACAAAGTTCTGGATTTATACTAGGGTGGTCCAGGTTAGATCCCCATACAGCCATGAAGCTTACTGGGTAACCGTAGACCACTTACATCACAATCCTAAAAACATTTTCCTGGGAGTAAGTCCCATTGAATACAGCATAGTAGAATTTTTAGTAGACCTGCTTAGGATTGCTCTCTTAGTGTCTTGCAGACTAAACCTTATAGCGTTCGTATACAGATGAAATGAGAGAGATGGGAGAAAGAAAACGCTGCATTAAGCTCCTTGGAAAATGCTGTACGTAAACAAAAGGCAAATAAACATGGGGGAGAGTTCTTGGGTTATTGGTTGATCAGAAGTTAACTATAAGCTTCCAGAAACTTGCAACTAGAATTCTTATATGTATGCCTAATGATCAGATTCAATAACAGTACAACCCAGACATTAAAATATATGTCAATTTAAGTTAAATAGGTTAGTTCTGCCTAGACCTGGGTGGCTCAGGCTAGCCCAATCTCACCATATCTAGGAAACTAAGCATGGTTGGCCCTGGTTAGTATTTCAATAGACCACCAAGGAAGTCCAGGGTTACTATGCAAAAGCAGGCAACAGCAAACCACCTCTGAATAGCTCTTGTCTTGGAAACCTCACTGGGTCACCATAAGTGGGTTGCAACTTGATAGCACTTTCCACAGTCACCAGGTTAGTTCTCTCACCCTTATTAATCACCTCTAATATGTCCCTTTGGGGGGGGGGGGAGCATGTCTAGAGAGGAGCTCTGGGAGGAACAGTATGGGCAGAAGAAGGGTTCAGTGTACCCTTCCTTCTGTTCTGTTGAGGTCTGTGGGCAAAACAATCAACACCTACAAATTAGTCACACAGCTAAATGGGAGGGGGTTTAATGGTGACAGTGTGTTTTGCTTATATTCAGGTTTTCCTACACCAGACCAACAGTGACTCAGGGGAGGGGGTGGCATTCCCTTGCAGTATATGGCTCAGATAACTTATGAGAAATAAGTCTCAAACAATTTGCTTTAAAAGACACACACCTTTTTTCAGTACGTCTGTGCTAGCTGATTTTCATTTTCTTCATTGTCAACCTTAAAGTTGTGTAATTCCCTGGTAGTCTCTCCCCCCCCCTTCTTGATTTTCAGCTGTAATCCTGCTCTGGCACCTTCTGCTTTAACCTTCATCACGAGCTACTTCAAGTCTTCACTATTTTCTGCCAGTAATGTGGTGTCATCTGCGTATCTCAAATTGTCAATGTAACCAAAGTACAATAGTTTAATAATTTTAGCTTTTAGGGAGAGTTTGGGCGTGATTTGATTTAGAACCCACTTATTTGTCTTTTTGCAGTCCATGTTATCCGTAAAACTCTCCTCCAACACCACATTTCAAAGGAATAAACTTTCTTCCCGTCAGCATTTTTCACTGTCCAGCTTGCACACCCATACGTAGTAATGGGGAACACTATGGTATGAATTATCTTGATCTTGGTCACCATCAACACATCCTTACACTTAAGATTCTGTCAGGGTTGGGTTGATTGATCATATGTATCTGTTGTATTGCTGGTTCAGCTCCCCTGATGTATCTTTCCCTGGTTTTACCTAGCTTACCCCTTTCCTCCTTTGAGTGTATTTTAGCGGTCTTATCATCTACCCTCACCTGCAATCGCATTCCTAAGGGGAAGGGAATGAGAGTGAGAGTGTATCTGTAGGAGTAGCCTGCTGTAATTCTTCAATGAGGCCCCAACGAGACATTGTTTCACACAGGAAGATGTCCTTGGAGAAACGTCTTTGATTAGCTAGAGGTGGACCATAATTCTCATGGTCCAAATAGATTGCTGACGTGTATGAATGGAATGTGTGATTGTAACTATATGCACCTTTCCCGCTTTTCCACCTCAGTTCTGACAAAAGAAGTCATTCCCTAAACATCTCATATCTTCTAATAAAACTTTCTTTTTTTATATAAGCCCCCGGAGGGGATTTTTTATTTTTTTTAATACTACAAAAACTACCAAGAAAAAATAGGGATAGGGTAACTACAATTAGGGAGAAAGAAAAGGTAACCCACACTAAACTAAAAACCCGAGGTTAGGAGACCATTCCCTGTTAAACTACCGTTAGTTTTTTTAAAAAAGGGCTGTTACTAAACAATATACTTTGTGAGAACCTGTCTTTCCAAGCTTATATGTTAGTTTGTTACTTGTTATGAAAAGATTTCCCAAGCATCTCCTCCAGCTCGCTTCATAAAGGCAATTTCCAGAGTCCTTCCGCCTTTACATCTATACTAAGACTCTCTAAAATCTTAATAGCTTCTTAGACATTCACTCCAAATTCTGCAACCCAGTCTTCCTCTGTCCAAAAGGATAAAACCGCCAGTCTTAAGCCTCTTCCTCTCCGGTCTCGCCCTCGGGGCCCAGTGGCATCTCAAAGGTTTCTTGATTGTGAAGGGAAACTCAAGCTCTTTTTTCTCAGCAGGATTTAAGATGACACTTTCTAAGAACACTTGCAAGGAAGGAGTTGAGTCCTTGTAATCTTTCCTGTTTCTCTTGTGCTTTTTCTCCTTTTCTCATTGAGATCGCTGTTTAATTTAATGTCCATCTCATTTGCTTTGAAAGCCCTCAGTTCCATTTTTTTCTGCTATCGTTGCCAACTGGAGCTGCTGGGACACAAATTGTTAATTTATCTTGGCAAGCTGCTGGTTAATACCAACAAGTTGCTCCAGAATCGGCTTAGTGGCTTCCGCTACAAGTGCAATGACATCTACTTCCCTTCTTCTCGGAGTTGTTTTCGCAGTCTTTTTTGGAGTATATATGCTGTTTAAATGCTCATGGATATCTCCCACAAAAGGCTTGCACACTTGTAAATAAAGTCTTTCAGAAGTATCCTCTTACGACTGTCTCTCACCCCTCTCCTCCGTTTATGTAAATGCGTCAGAGAGGCATCTCTCTCCAATCGCTTAAAGGATTTCGGGGGGGGGGGGGTTTCGCTTCAAGTATCCGTTTACAATCATTTCTCTCTCCCCCCCCTCCGTTTATGTAAATACATCTGAGAGGCATCCCTCACTCAGCACGGTTCCAATCGCTCAGGAAGTTTTTTCTTGGGGGGGGGATTTTCTCTTCTGAAGACAAATCGCTCATTTTAACTCACAGTTAGCTCCTTAACTCACAGTTCATTGTTGGTCTTTATCTTGACCACGCTCTTAATCGCTCCTCCGCTAGATCTCCTGTGCTTGACCGGATTGACACAGCTTGTGGCCTCACTAAGAGGACGCAGTCAGCGGGAGGGACCGTCAGGGCGGAGGGGAGCCTCCATCTCCCTGCAGTTAGCAGGAAAAGAGGCTCACCCTCAAAAGCCCTATGGCCTGGGAGCTCCCCCCGAACTCCCATGGGGGTGCCGATCCAGGGCACCTCTCTCCCCTGCTGCTGGGAAAGGCGTCCGCCATCATTGTGCCATAGATCCCACCTCCTTAATAAAACTTTCAACCAAGAAAGTGTGTGCAAAGAGTGATTTGACTGGGGCTCTGACAGATTCTTTTCTAGCACCTCCTTCATGGGTGCCTTTCCCAGTCTCAATCCCCTTCTCTCCCGTTTGGTTGACAATGGAGCAAAGTTTCTTCATTGTCAACCTGAAAGTTGTGAAATTCCCCAGTAGCCATTACTTTTGTCTTCTTTTTTTGTTGTTGTTGTTTCTAGCACCTCCTTCATGGGTGCCTTTCCCAGTCTCAATCCCCTTCTCTCCCGTTTGGTTGACAATGGAGCAAAGTTTCTTCATTGTCAACCTGAAAGTTGTGAAATTCCCCAGTAGCCATTACTTTTGTCTTCTTTTTTTGTTGTTGTTGAAACCCCGAGAGGGTAATTTTATTATTTTTTCATAAGACTACATAACTACAACAGAAAATAAAGGGAGGGGCTACAACTAGGGATAAAGGAAAGATACCCACACTAACTAAAAACCCAAGAGTAGGAGATCATATCCATGTTAATCTATAGGTAAGTTAATACGTGTTAGTATAACAATATATTTGTGAGTTCTTTTTTTTAAACTACTGCTTCAATATTAGTAAGTTAGTTATTTTGAGAACACTTCTTGAGCATCTTCTTTACTTCAAAGGGCCATTTCAAGAGTCCTTCTGCCCTAGGGAGGGACTTCCGTCTGGGCGTTTGCTTGTGTGCGAGAGCCGGCTGTTGAATGTTTGGACTGTTTATGGCTGTGAATCCGACGGGAGTTTTGTAAAACGGATAAGTTGGAATTGTGACAGCGAGAAGTGCCTGACAAGCGCTTATATAAGTCAACAATTGCGAGGAGGACCCCATAGAGAGTTTGGGAGCGGATATAAAAGCGAAAATGAAATTAATACCATTCTCGAACCTCTGGTAATGGCATGAAAAGAAGAGGATTTATAGTGCATGAACTGAGAGTATCAACAACAACCCGAAGGAGCGTCTAACAAGCCGGAAGGAGAAGACAACAGAGGAAGCTCCTCCACGTCAGCGATAGTAAAAGTACCCAGCACGCAAAGAAGCGGTTCTGAATGTGCACAGAAGAGATCCTTTTTATTAACAGAATCTCAAAGGAACATTACTAACATACTAACAGAGAATA
>NW_015160855.1:317821-325019 GCF_001447785.1 Gekko japonicus | reverse complement strand
AGTATGCCCGATAGGCAGTCTCCATATCTTTGATTATTTCATCCGCTGGTAAGCCTGTTACTGGGGTGATGATCTCACCCAGAGTCTTCTTCAAATCTTCTTTTTCATTTTCAGGCACTCCCTGAAATCTGAGAATCATGTTGGCTTTATCCATTTGCAGCTGTAACAAATGATTCTCCTGCAGTTTTTGTTTAACTTCCACATCTGTCACTCTTTTCTTCATCTTCTTGTTTGCAGTGTCCATCTCTGTGATTTTTTCAGTTGCATGCTCCATCTTCTTCTCCGTCTCTGCCAGCTGGCGCTGCTGCAGAGCAAAGTTTTGGTTTAGCGTGGCTAGTTGCTGGTTAATACCTCCAAGTTGCTCCAGTACCGGCTTCAGCATATCCGCCAACATCTTCATGACGTCTGCTCCCTCTTCCGGTCTTGGACTCTGACTGCCTTTCTGTTTCAGCTTCCCTCGAGAAGCCACCATGTTCCCACTTTGTTTACAGTTCAAAACCACTTTGCCAGAGCTCGAAAGACTCGTCAGTTCAGTATCGGTGCTCAAGTAAGTCTCTCAAAACAAATTGCTGTTTCTTTCCCCTCCCCCCCTTGCTTCGTTAATCTGCTCAAGCGCTTAGGAGGCATCCCTCCTTACGCTCCATTTTTCCCACGGGGTGTGTGTTCCGTTTTAGAGAAATAGGCCGTTTAATTCAAACTCACGTTTATTGTTGGTCATATCTTGACCCCGCTCTCTTCATACGCTATTCCGCTCTATCTCCTACACTTGTCCCGGTTAGATTGGCTTGTACCCTAATGTCACCCATCGGCTGGACCATCAGGGTGGAGGGAAGCCTCTATTCTCCGGCATCAAGCCGTCGAAGAGGCTAACCCTCAAGAGTCCCCTGGCCTGGAACCCTTCACAAGGGCTCTGTGGGGGTGCCACTTGAGGTGGCACCCCTCCAAGCCAAAGGTGTGCTAGTTGCCTCCTCGGGCATCGAGGAGAGCGACCGCCATCGCCGATCCACCCACCGGAAACTCCATTACTTTTGTCTTCTTGATGTTCATCTACAACTCTGCATTGGCACTTTGTGCTTTAACCTTCATCAGGAGCCGTTTCAGGTCTTCACTATTTTCTGCCAGTAACATGGTGTCATCTGCACACCTCAAATAGTTAATGTTCCTTCCACCAATTTTCACTCCACCTTCATCTAAATCTGATCCAACTTTTCTTATCATATGTACTCTGTATAGATTGAAGAGATAGGGAGACAAAATACATCCTTCTCTGACCCCTTCGCCAACTGGAAACCATTCTGTTTCTCCATATTCTGTCCTAAGCGTAGCCCCTTGTCCAGAGTACAGATTGCTCATCAAAACAATCTGAAGCTGTGGCATACCTATTTCTTTTAAGACCAACCATAACTTTGCATGACCCAAACAATCAAAAGGTTTGCTGTAGTCTACGAACCAGAACCTGATTTTCTACTGAAATTCTTCTATTGTTCCAGTAACCAATGTAAGTTAGCAATATAATCTCTAGTGCCTCTTCCTTTTCTAAATCCAGGTCAAACATCTGGCATTCCTTGCTTCATATATGGTAACCTTACAGTCTTTGCTGTAAGGTTGTGAGCATCACTTTACTCCCATGAGAAATTAATGCAATGGTTCGACAGTTGTGTGAAGCACTGATATTGCTGAAACATTTGACAAACACAGGATAATACTGACATTTCTTTTTCAGGTCACATTGTGAAGCATAAACACATAATGTGAAATGGCAGTAGTGGCAATCAGAATGAAGCTATTAGCCTATTCACATTAAACATAACAAAGGACATGATGTCTCATGCTTTTAGGATGTTATACCAAAATTAGAAGAATATTGTAGTTTCATAATATATAAGCCTACATTAATCATACAAAGCGTAATATGACCTCTTCATAAGAGGAGGAAATGGGGTTGGATCCAGCCCATTTCCAATTCTATCTCGCCTAGTCCCCCTCCTTACTCCAGCTGCTGCTACACATGCCTTTCATCCATGCAGGTCCCATCATTCCCAGAATACCTGTCTCAGTGGTCAAAGGCAACCCTCTCCTCCCTGGTTTACCAGCAGAAAAGCTGGCTGGGTCCAACCCATAATCGACTTTCTGATTAACCCCAGCAATATTAAATTAAATTAAAGTTGATGTAATTGATTTAAAAGTTCTGCTTTTTACAAGATCAAAAAATGAAGATACTTTTATTGAAAAGAAAATGATATCTCAAATTAAAACTGCACAGTTCTGGCTCTACTCCTGATTATTGAGGCTTCGTACAAATGCAACACTGCCAAGTTTGGAAATTGGGCTCATATGCCTTTCCTTTTCAGTTTCAGAGCCAACTAAATTTAGTTCTACTATTTATTTATTTTTTGCTAACCACATGAATTTCTGCAACCTGGTCAGACGGAGGTTTGAAACCTGCAGTCTGGGCTAACAATGATGAGCAAAAACACTTCTGATGAAATACTAACGACAGTTGGCTCTGAAAATGAAAGGGGGGGAGGGGTAGTGAAGAGTATACAAACAATCCTAACCATGGTTAAGAGATCAGGAACCAAACCCTAGCATTTTTAAAGCAATGCTCATATCAACAGTTTGTCATTCATATAAATGAATGACAGCCTTGCTGTAAAACAGTACCTCAAAACTGGCAATCATAGTTCCATCGAATGCAGTTATTTGAATGTATATAGGATGTGTGCGTCTGCAGCAAGCAATAACTTGGAACTGGGAAAAATAAGCATCAATTATTTACCATATAAGGCAATATGCATATAAAGCAATAAATTGTTCAGAAGCAAGGGCTATATGGAAAGTTATGAACTGGAGAACTGCAGCTAATTTGCATCCATTTGAATTGCTCAGAATGAATGGCAGTTAGATAAAGGAGTGGCAGGGTACAGGGATGATAAAAAATGGAAGTTTACTAAAATCTGGAAGTTACTTTCTATGGATATTTTACCATTTAAATAACAATTTATATAAGCACCAAAAAGAATCTACGCAGATCCACTGATGTATAGCACAACTTGATTTGAAAACAACCATGGTCTTTAAGTACAGATCTGTACATCTATATCATACTTGGCATCCGCTATAATATATGAATTATTCTAAATACAAGCAAAAACAAAAATAAGTCTCGTGACACGTTAAAGACAAACACATTTGTTGTAGTATGAGATTGCATGAGACTGTACATCATCAGATGCATTCTATATCAAAGGACAGGATAAATGGCAATATTTATTTCTGCTATGCTGATATATCTTACTGACAGCATATTATCAGCTCCACAGGCTGCTATTTTTCATCTATCCTGGGAAAAACAAGCATGGTAAACTGCATTTATACGTGGCTGTACAACTGAATGGTAGACATTCATCATGGATTTATTTCTATACTATAGAAAAATAAAACGACAGTGCCTTTATTTCCTTCCTTCAGATTGTGAAGCCGATCTCAGATACAAGGGCTCCCAAATGCTGAGCATATGACTCTGACTCAAGAGTAGCCACCCTTCCATATCATTTTATTTATTTATTGTATTTTTGCATTTGTGTGTATGTGTGCCTGTGCCTGGAAGTCATGGCAACCTCTGGAGACTCCTACTGGGGCACAGAGGACATTCAGAAAAGTGGCTTGATAGCATGCCTCTGGCCTCCCGGCCCTGGTATTCCCAGGAGGTCTCCCATCCAAATACTTGCCAGGGTCGGCCCTGCTTAGCTTCTGAGATCTGACAAGGCCAGGCTTGCCTGGGTTATCCAGGTCAGGGCCCTTCCATATCTTTTTAGATTTTTTTTAAAAAAAACCTATTTGCATGTAATCTTTGGATCTAATATTATAATGTGATGTGATGATCTAACCAACAATGCCAAAATCAAATATTTGAGAAACATAGTCTATCTCTTTATAATCAGATCATTTCCCACAAACACAGAACATAAGCTGCATGGCAAAACACAATGTTCTGTAAGAATGTGCAATTCTACAGAATGCAAGATCGTTACAGTTCAGATAATATCCCTAAAAAGCACATTTGGATCAGTTTTTTATTGTGCTGTTAGAAATTCTGTTTTTCCATAACTGTATCAAAGCATTCTCAATATGGAAAACAGTGATAGTAGACAAGTTATCTTATTGGCACCTTACCCATCATCACCAGATAACTTGTCTTCTATCACTAATGTCAGATATAACATCTCTGCATACTGTGGAGCATACAAAAGTACAAAAAGCAATGCTGTGTCCATTCTAAGGAACACTCATTCTGAAGAACACTTTGCACAGGGTGACAACTAACCCAGCAACCCTGCCTGATGTTCCCTGCAAACCAAATGTATATATTTAGGATTTTCAACAGTCAAATAAATGTGCAAAGAATGTCTTTTAATAAAACAAAAAGCTTTAGCTTTAAATGTTATTTCCCCCCTTTCTAAGTGAACCCTTAACGAACTAAACTTAAAATAATAAGCACATAATGAGACACCTAAGTTTCAATCATGCCAAATGATCGATGACAATCAACTTGCACAGGCTCTAATTCAATGCTGTTTGTTGTAGTTCGGATACATTGCTATTTCACGCACCACAGAATATTTACTGGGAATCACTATCCTGAAAAGGCAGAAACACAATTCTAGTCAAGTTGACTTAAAGAGAAAGAACTCAAGACATCATCCTATTCTATTACTTATGCAACATCAGCAAACAGATAACAGTACAGCACACAGTCTAATATAGCCAAGAACAAAAACAACAACAACTGTGAGCTGAAATACCCGCAAGTATAACTGTACAAAAAGAGACTTTTAATGAAGTGAAAAGAAGCATATAATTAGCAATATCAGTAACATATGGGAATACAAAATCCTCAATCCATAAAGGGAAACAGTCAAGTCCAGAGAAGATTTCCAACACTTTTCCTAGGTAGTTGATAGTGTTTCAGACTCCTGGTCCTTCCTCAGGAACACAGAACTGTAGAATTACAAAATTGTACAAAATACAGCAATGCTTTATAACAATATAGCTTCTAAACCATGATGCTTAATAACTATATATAATCACTGTTACACAGAGTCTCATGTATCTTACCAACATAGGAAGTCTCATACCAGTTTCATAACAGGATGATGCTATTCAACTTCTCTGTAAAAGAGAGTAACTCCTTAGAATATATATATACTTAGCATAATATGGACCATAAAGCCGCCAGTATATACTCACTTATGGGCTAGGTCTCATAAGTTTTAATATGCACCACTAGGGTTGCTTCTATGAGAACAGGACCAACATGCCTCAAAGTATCCAGCCTACTAGGACAGCTTTATAAAGCCACATTGATTGCAGCTGGTAGTATCTTCATTAGTTTCTAAAGTTATAGAACCTCTTATAATAAAAATACTAGGAGTTGCCAACTCCAGGTGGAACATTCCATACCTAATTTGTGCGTGGTCTCCTAAATTTTAATATGCACCTCACAGGGTTGTTTCCAAGTAAACAGGACCAAATGCCTCAAATATATATATATGTGGTGGAACATTCTAAACTTGATTTGAGCCAGGTCTCCAAATTTTTTTAATGTGCGCCCTTCAGGGCTGCTTATGTAACCAGGACCTGATATGCCTCAGATTCCTAAATATAATGTATATGTAAAAGTCAATAACAGCTGCAATGTTGTCCTAAAGGCACTGCAATAGTGGATCTTAAAGGTGCCAATCCAATAAATACATTTATAGTTAAATCCTAACAGTAGAAGAATTCCAAAGATATATATAATATGCTGGACTCTTCTAAATTACTGAAGTATTCAATATACATGACTAATCAATAAAACTGAAGTGATAACTCTCTACATCTATAATAACAAACATTGGCTACCATTAATACATTGTGGGGCATGTGGTACTCCCGGTATCAAAAATATTCAGTACAAATAAATCAAAAACTGGTAGAGCACAAGTAGAGTTTTCCCTCGGATGACTGTGGCCCCGCCCCCAGCCTGCCTGGCATGGTTGTGTCACTTCCGGGTGACGTGCACATCGTGTGCTTTGGGGGTGGGGTTCCCCCCGGGGCCTGATCCGCCGCTGGCAGGGAACGGGCCTCTGGAACGGGGGTTTCCCCGCCCCCGGGGGGACTTGGCAAGCCTACCTAAAACCCTGAAGTTAAGCCCGACAGTAAACATGCTGTGCAAAGTCACTGAGCCGGTCCTGTGTTGCCTGTATGTTACAATTGTTTCATAAGAGACATGTACCAAATATTAAATAAATATGAATGTGTAACTGGTTTATTAGGTTCAACATCTTGTGACAATGATGGCTTCCACGTGGTGTGATTTCCCTGTTCCTGGTGTAGCTGCTGATACAGTCAGTGGCAACAGGGATTCTACACAGCAAGCTTCCGTGCCTCAGTCCTCCAGTAGTGCCTCTTTACTCAGTCCACAGGGGCTTTTTCAATTATTTTTAAAATTAGCAATTGAATATTGTTATTACTGATATAATCTTAGTATGTGTAACACGCTGTGACAGACTGCACCTTTGAAGAGGCTTAAGAGTGCTGTATATACAACTAAAGGACAGTAAGGGGTTAATTCTTCACAGAAGTATGTGTAACATGCTATGACAGACTGCACTTTTGAAGAGGCTTAAGAGATGCTTATCAAATTTGCAGATGACATGTGTATAGAAATATTGATTTCTATAGGCTTCATGTCTCCCTTGGAATGTTCTATAGGCTTCATGTTTACCCCTTGGAATGTATCTTGCTGACCCCCTGCTGTTTTGATTTCCTATTGAAGCCAACCAGATGCCCTTTATAGCCCTGCCATAAACATTCCTTCCATGCTGGCAGATACCAGATGGCTCTGCCGAAACAAGCAAATACGCACGTAACCCATGGTGGGTTGGGGTGGGGACCACATGCCTGCAAGTGTGGCCTCCAGGACAACTGACCATTCAGAAGTTGTAGCCATGACAACCCAAAAGTTGGACACGCCCTGTCTACCCGTGATTGGCTGACTGGCCACAGCTGATTATGATTAGATTGGGGTTCTAATTGTCTGGCCCGTGGAGGAGATTTCAGATCTTCTCTTGCTCCCTCCTTACTGTGAATTGTATCTGGGAAGTGCTGTCCCAGGCAGAACAAAGAACTCTTTTGTGCAGCTGAGCACATGGCT
>NW_015160855.1:262418-317105 GCF_001447785.1 Gekko japonicus | reverse complement strand
CCAGATCACGGGAGGTGGTAGTTCCGCTCTATTCTGCTATGGTCAGGCCTCACCTGGAGTACTGTGTCCAGTTTTGGGCACCACATTTTAGGAAGGATGTTGACAAGCTCGAGCGTGTCCCAAAGGGATGGTGAGAGGGTTGGAATCCAAGTCTTATGAGGAAAGACTGAAAGAGTTGGGTATGTTTAGCTTGGGAAAGAGAAGGCTTAGAGGGGACATGATTGCAGTGTTCAAGTATTTGAAGGGCTGTCATATAGAAGATGGAGCAGATCTATTCTCTCTTGCTACGGATTGCAAGACTAGATCTAATGGGTGGAAATCACAAGGGAGTCATTACCAGCTAAATATCAGGAGAAACTTCCTAACTGTAAGAGTGGTTGAGCAGTGGAAAAGTCTGCCTCGGGAGGTGGTGGATGCTCGTTCGCTGGACGTTTTCAAGCGGAGGCTGGATGACCATCTTTCGGGTATGTTGTAGGTATGTAGGGCTATCTTTCAGTATACTCCTGCAGAGTGCAGGGGTTGGACTAGATGACCTGCAAGGTCCCTTCCAACGCTAACATTCTATGCTGTACATACAACAAAAGGACTGTAAAGGGTTAATTCTTCACAGAAACAGAGAGCCTTGAGTGACAGGCTGCTCCAAGCAATCTGATTGGTCAGCATCAGCTTGGCAGAAAAAAGACTTGAGAGAGCTGGATGCTTAGGAGATTGAGTGAGATTCCTGCTTTTAACTGAGAATGGCAGTTAAGAGTGGCAGTTAGATGGCTTTAAGGAGAGACTTAAGCAGAGTGAAAAGATTCGAGGATGATTCTGAATTAGGGAAGTGGGACCAGTAGTCCTTCCCTGAGGGAAATATCTTCTAGTAAAGGGGAGTGATCCCTATCAAGTATTTAAGAAGGAAAATAGGAACTTATATGTCCGACTCTTCGCGACCCCATGGACCAGATCACGCCAGGCCCTCCTGTCTTCCGCCGTCCTCTGAAGTTTGCTCAACTTCATGTGCATGGCATCTATGACACTGTCTAACCATCTCATCCTTTGCCGTCCCCGTCTTCTTTGACCTTCAATCTTTCCCAGCATCAGGGTTTTTTCCATTGAGTGCTCCCTTCTCATTTGGTGGCCAAAGTATTTGAGCTTCAGTTTCATTATCTGGCCTTCCAGGGAACAGTCAGGGTTGATTTCTTTTAGGATTGACTGATTTGATCTCCTTGCAGTCCAAGGGACTCTCAAGAGTCTTCTCCAGCACTATAGTTCAAAAGAATCTATTCTTCGGCGCTCGGCCTTCCTTATAGTCCAACTCTCGCAGCCATACAGGACTACTGGGAATACCACTGCTTTGACCATGCGGACTTTTGTTGGCAGGGTGATGTCTCTACTTTTTATCATGCTGTTTAGGTTCGCCATCACTTTCCTCCCAAGGAGCAGGCGTCTTTTAATTTCATGGCTGCTGTCACAGTCGGCGGTGATCTGGGATCTCCGGAACGTGAAGTCTGTCACTACTTCCACGACTTCCCCTTCTATTTGCCAAGGAGTGATGGGGCCGGATGCCATGATCTTAGTTTCTTTGATGTTGAGCTTCAAGCCCACTTTTGCGCTCTCCTCTTTTACTCTGAGCAAGAGGTTCTTTAGATCCTCTTCACTTTCAGCCATTAGAGTGGTATCATCTGCATATCTGAGGTTGTTGATCTTTTCCCCAGCAATCTTAATTCCCGCTTGTGATTCATCCAGGCCAGCATTTCGCATGATGTACTCTGCATATATATTAAATAAGCAAGGTGACAGTATACATCCTTGTCGTACTCCTTTTCCTATGCTGAACCAATCAGTTGTTCCGTATCCGGTTCTAACTGTCGCTTCTTGGCCCTTATACAGGTTTCTCAAGAGACATGTGAGGTGGTCTGGTACTCCCATCTCTTTAAGGACCTGCCATAGTTTGTTGTGATCCACACAGTCAAAGGCTTTAGCATAGTCAATGAAGCAGAAGTAGATATTTTTCTGGTACTCTCTTGCTTTCTCCATAATCCAGCGAATGTTGGCAATTTGATCTCTAGTTCCTCTACCTCTTCGAAACCCAGCTTGTACTTCTGGCAGTTCTCTATCCACGTACTGTTGAAGCCTAGCTTGTAGGATCTTGAGCATGACCTTGCTAGCGTGTGATATGAGTGCAATTGTGCGATAGTTTGAACATTCCTTGGCATTGCCCTTCTTTGGGATTGGAATGTATACTGACCTTTTCCAATCCTGTGGCCACTGTTGCGTTTTCCAAATTTGCTGGCAAATTGAGTGCAGCACTTTAACAGCATCATCTTTTAAGACTTTGAATAGCTCAGCTGGGATACCATCACCTCCACTAGCTTTGTTGTTAGTAATGCTTTCTAAGGCCCATTTAACTTCACATTCCAGGATGTCTGGCTCAAGGTCAGTGATTATACCGTCGTGTTTGTCAAGGACATTGAGGTCTTTCTTGTATAGTTCTTCTGTGTATTCTTGCCATCTTTTCCTAATCTCTTCTGCTTCTGTTAGGTCCCTACCGTTTTTGTCCTTTATCATGGCCAGCTTTGCATGGAACGCTCCCTTGATTTCTCCAATTTTCTTGAAGAGATCTCTAGTCCTTCCCATTCTATTGTTTTCCTCTGTTACTTTGCATTGTTCATTCAGGAAGGCCTCCTTATCTCTCCTTGCTGTTCTCTGGAAATCTGCATTCAGTTGGGTAAATCTTTCCTTTTCACCTTTGCCTTTCGCTTTCCTTCTTTCCTCTGCTATTTTTAAAGCCTCATCAGACAGCCACTTTGCTTTCTTGCATTTCTTTTTCTTTGGGATGGTGGTGATTGCTGCCTCCTGTACAATGTCACGAACCTCCGTCCATAGTTCTTCAGGCACTCTATCTATCAAATCTAGACCCTTGAATCTATTCTTCACCTCTACTGTATATTCATCAGGGATGCGATCTAGGTCAAACCTGAATGGCCTAGTGGTTTTCCCAATTTTCTTCAGTTTAAGTCTGAATTTTGCAATGAGTAGCTCATGATCTGAGCCACAGTCAGCTCCAGGTCTTGTTTTTACTGACTGGATAGAGCTTCTCCATCTTTGAGCCATCTTTGACTGCAAATTATATAGTCAATCTGATTTCGGTGTTGCCCATCTGGTGATGTCCATCTGTAGAGTCGCCTCTTAGGTTGTTGGAAAAGGGTGTTTGCTATGACCAGTGTGTTCTCTTGACAAAACTCTGTTAACCTTTGCCCTGCTTCATTTTGCTTTCCAAGGCCAAACTTGTCTGTTATTCCGGTTACCTTTAGCATTCCAGTCCCCTATGATGATGAGGACATCAATCCCTACTCAGTCACAAACTTCACTAGGATGAAATTTGGTTATTCTCTCCTCATTATGAGAATAAAGAGAAATAGGACCCATGAGCCCTGCCTCTCAAGTGGACAGGTAGGAATATCTACTATTCCAGCCACATTTATGGGGAAGCAAGTCCCTTTGATTCCAGAGACTAGGGTTGTAGCCCTTGGCAGATATATCTTATACACTCATGTTCACACAAATTGAGAATAATCTCATAGACAAACAGATTCTCCTTTGCTCTGGCTGTGTCATTATCCACCTTTGTCTGAACGTACTTTAACTCCCTCTGTAGCTACAGTGGAGAAATGACAAGCAAATCCTGGTAGGAACCTGGAATATTACGTTTATTTTTTTTTTTACTGTAACCTTGCCCAGTAGAGAAAGCAAAATTCAAGACATTGTAGAACAAAGTTAGAGTCCAGTGGCACCTTTAAGACCAACAAAGGTTTATTCAAGGTATGAGCTTTTGTGCGCAAAACACACTTTTTCAAATACAGTGGAATGGGAGGTAAGGTTCAAACTTATAGACAGGGGCTGAACAGCAAATTAACATGTAACATGATGAAGATGTTTTAAGCTATGCAAAAACAGAATTAACTAACAAGCTAAGGTTATGTCAACAGTTGTAAAGCAATAAATATGTCAAGATAAATTTGAGACTCTCTGAGAGTGAATGAAGAGTCTCAAATTTATCTTGACATATTTATTGCTTTACAACTGTTGACTTTATAACCTTAGCTTGTTATTTAATTGTTTTTGCATAGCTTAAAACATCATCATAATGTTACATGTTAATTTGCTGTTCAGCTGTCTATAAGCTTGAACCTTACCTCCCATTCAACTGTATTTAAAAAAGAGTGCTTTGCACATGAAAGCTCATACCTTGAATAAACCTTTGTTGGTCTTAAAGGTGCCACTGGACTCTAACTTTGTTCTCCTGCTTCAGACCAACACTACTTACCTGGATCCATCTTCAAGACATTGTGACAGCTTGAAACAAAACAGAAATCCCATCATCTACCTTTTGATTTACATACCTCACCTTGACAGAAGGGAAGTTTATGCTATCAACAAAATATGGAAACTAAAGGAGGCTAGGGGTGACTTTGTTGAACTCTGAATTGTTAAAAAAATTGTGATATTGTTACATCAGCAAAATCTCCTTAATGCTCAAGAACTGGAATTTGTGGTTTTAGCAACCACACTCAAAAGGGTTTTTTACAAAGAAAGTCAGTGCTGCCACAGATTTTGCAGCCCTGAAAAAAGGGAGAAACAGGACTGTTTAGGCAGATTATCTCCAAAGCAGTAGGATTAACCATTTCCTTCCATTGCTCTTCTCCATGTTAACTGATGTTACCTCTTCTTTTTCCCCAGAGAAAAAGGGACAGGAAAAACTGTCATACCTAGATTTCCTGAACGTAAAGGGCAGATCAGGGTTGGGTTTTTTTAATAAAAAGAAACAGCAAAAGGGCAATCCTCTGCACACATTAATTTGGGAGAAAGCCTTATAGAATGCAATGGGATTTATTTCTAAGCATTTATTGGAACCATCTAGGAAGGTAGGCTGGAATGGGTATGGTGTTGTTGGGTTCTACCACGTCCAATGCTCCTGTTGCTGTGTTTGCTTAGTTGATACCACAATCCTATGTATCCTTACTCAAAAATAAATGTACTGTGTTCTAGCAGGACTTATTAATATTTCACTTATATGACTGCTGCCTTAGTTGCTCTTACTCAGCTCCTGGTGTCAGGGCCAGGAGTAAGGGCAGAACACAAAGCTGATTTACAAAATGGTGGCAAACTATTTATTTTACTTACATAAACATTTATTAGCCACTTTTCTCCCTTGTGGAACTTACAATATAAATAAAACATTACAAAAACACAATAAAACAATAAGTATACAATCAATAAAAGTCAACCATTTAAAACCTCCAAATAGGACTGCCAATAATAAAGGCTGATTTATTTATTTAAAATCTAGTGCTAGATTTATAATCCACCTCACACCAAAATTATTGGCTTTGAATTGATTTAGTCCCAAATCAGACACCAGCTGGTTTAAATTCAAGAAATTTTGTTTTGCTGGCTAAAAACATCGCACAGAAAAGAGAAAATGTAAAGATGTGAAAACACTAAATTAGTTTTCATTTTGCAAGATGCCATAGATGCAAAGAAAGTAGCCATGCCAGGGATAAGCAGTTCCAGTACGCATGTACAATGGTAGCATACCAGCACATTCTGCCTGGCTCAACAGCTTCTGCACTCTATCCTAAGAGCAGGGGTGCAGTTGACAAACTAGAACATAGGCCCAGAATTTTTTGGTAGTTGAATCAAAGACATCATCAATGAGATCCTCCTCCTCCTCCAAGCCCCACTCTCCCAGACCCAGTGAGTTTATTTACCGGTACTTAATTTATAAATGCCACTTTCTCCCCAGAAGGAAGGAACCCAAAGTCCCCAGAGGGGGCATTGTTCTGTCCTCTGTTTTATTGTCACAGTGAGGTGTGACTGGTCTGCGCTTACCCAGGACGCAATGGGGACATGAATCTGGGTCCCCTGGATCCTAGTCTTAATATTGTAACCACAACATCATTCTGGCTCTCCAGCAGTCCCATGATGACAGTGGGTTCTGAACTGTGCAAGGGCAAAACTTTGCTGCTTAATGCACTCACACCATAAGGCAGACTTCATCAGGTTGCTGGCTACCCATGCAGTACCAATAGGGAGCAGAAACTACTGCTCTACTTAAGTGGAAAGCAGGGACTGGAGCTGCCTGAAGCAACAAGGGAGTTAAGGTCTGTTTGGACCAGCCTCACACCAGTACGCTGCTAACACTCTTATGTACTTTCTAAGACCAGACTTTACAAAAGGCCCATTTGGAGAAGGCAAGACAGTTTTATTAAAACATGCAGACACACACACACAATAGCCTTCCATCTTCTGTTAAGTGCTGAAAAGTACTGGGTTCGATGCATGGAGAACTCGGACCACGACATTCAGACGTGTTTATTTTACTTCACAACAAGACACACAAAAGCAAGGCCAATTATATACACTCCACCTGTCCCCACTGGAGCGTTTGAATCTCCCGCCAAGGGTGCTATTGATGGACTCCCTGTGGACTGGGATGTTTGGGGACCAAGCGCCTGCTTTAACCATCAACCCCTGGTGGCAGTCCGCATACATAACAAGTGCAAATGATGCAATCTGCCTTTCTACAAATATACCCCGCAGTAGGGACCGCCCCACACTGACAGCCATACCTAATTTCAAAACTATAATATCTGTACTAATTTCCCTCATACATAGGGTCTTCTTCATTCCTGGCTAACCATAAACATTCACCTTAAAAAGATTCCCCTCCCCAGGGGTCATTTCATAGAAAAAGAGGTGCATGAGCTTATTAGCATAACCTATTAGCATATACCACACCCCCTGACATCACCGGAAGTGTCAGAAGGCAACGCCCACAGCTCAGGCTCCTCTGGGCTTGTTGGGATTGCTAGCTATTGGGGGGGGGGGGACGTGCAGATCTGCCCTGCAGAGGAGGGAGAGCTTGTACCTGGATAAAACCTGGTCTTAAAGGTGCCACTGGACTGTTTTGGAGGGGGGGGGCTCTGCAGCTGACTTGGCTGCTTCTTGCTCTGACTGAGGGCTGCTGGGAGCAGGGGGTGGGGCTTGTTGCATGTGCCCACCCCCTGGACTCTTTACTGCTGGAGCTCTGCCTGCTCCTGTGCGCTCCTGCAGGGAATGACCCCTGCCCCTCCCTCATAATCTAACCACTCTCTGCTAGCCCATCTTGCCTCAGGAAGTTACTTGCAAAGGTCAGCTGAGGGAAACAGCAGCGAGGGCACAGATCCTACACGGATATTTTTGCTCCCGCCAATCTTCGGCTCTGAGAAGCCCTTCTTCTTTCCCTGCAATAGGCAAGACGAGGGGCGACCTTCTCCAGAGAGAGGCCGTATCCCACGGACAGTCCCCGGCGCAGATAACCCGCCCCATCTTCTGGTCCGCGCGCATTCCGTGCGAGCGCGCCCCCTCGCTTCCGCAGCATTCCTCGAAATAACGCACCGCGAAGGAAGGAGGAGTGACTTGCTGGGCATGCGCCTGACGTGGCGAGCTATTGTGTTGCCTGGCACGCTCCAGGAGGAGAAGAACCGGAAGCTCGGCGCTGAAGCAAAAGTTTAGAAGCGGGGCGCTGGCATCTTAGCCCAAGGTAACGGAGATGCTGCAGTGGAGGGCGCAGAAGGGAGAGGGTTGAGGAATAAGGATACTGGGTTGTGTGCTTAGAAAAGATCGTGTACGCGGGTTGTGGTTCGGGACACACTAACTAGGTTATAGAGAGATGTGTTGGGCCGTAGGAAAATGCTGAGCAAATCAGAACCACAAAGACTAGTCGGCTAATAGCTTTCATTAATGCCAGCCGATCAGGACCTTCTGAGAGAGTAAGACCTGATGGATTAAGTGGGGCTGCAGAGGTGTTTAGAGGCTCGCTGCAATCTTTTGTACTGTTTAAGGACATTGATCAGAGCATTGAACTGACTTCCGAGTAAACTTGCTGCGCTCCGGGCTGCAGGAATGACAGTGGTCTTTGAATTAACAGGCTTTTTCTGCCTCGGTTTGTGCAGGAGTTCTGTAATCGTTAATATGTCTGAAATCAAGCAAAGGAGGAAAACTAATATTTTAGCCAAACCAAATGAAAATCAACAAAACCCGGACAAACAGTCGGATTTGGGGACTACCCGTAGTCCTAAATCTTTTTGGGTGGACGCACGAACAGCTGCAAGCTGCCTGTCTCTCACAGCCTGTGTCGGCTTAACATGGTAAGCAAAATTACAGGGAACTGGTACCTGTGTCTGTGGAAAGTGGTCTGAACCAATTTTTTGCTTGTTTAATTTTAAAATAGTCTTAGTGAATTAACTGCAATAATAAAATTATAGTCAACAGAAATAATTGTAAACATTTACAATGGCTTATCCAAATAAAAACAACATGTGTAAATAACTAAAAAGGTGTCCCTTATTAAAACAAAAAAGATTCATACTTTTTCAAAATAATTGCTTAATTCTTGGTCAGCATATCTGCCTGTACCTTTTTTTCAATGCCAGGTCTTGTTGTGAGGAACCCTGCTCATCTATATTTAATTATGGTAACTACTGTATTGAAGGTTTGCCTGTTCCCCTATGAATTTGCCCATTCTCCAACATTATTTTCAGGGACCCTTATCCAGGTCTCTCTGCTTCTGAAATTTAATGAGTGGTTACCAGAGAAAGAGCCTTTTCTGTGATGACAACCAAACCATTGCTTAACTTCCCAGAAATACTTATAGGGTGTCAGCTTTAAATTGTAGGCATCAGATTATTTTATTCTCCTGAAAATTTAACTTGAATTCTGTTCTGTTATATTAATTGGTTTTATATTTATATGATATTGATCAGCAGCTCTCTACTGCTGGACTAGCCATTGCCAGAACAAAGTATGGCAGTTCCTGATAACATGTTAAGTGACTGAGAAATTGGAAGAGTGAGGACAAGATACACGAAAGTTAATTCAGGAGAGGGAGCAATTCATGGGTCGAATTCATTTTCTACATACTTTTGGCAATTGCAGGGACAGAAGTGCAATTATTCTACTTTTCTCTCCAAAGGGTACACAAATCAGATTACAGCATTTTGCCCTTCTGTGGTAGGCTATAAGCTGCGTGTGTGTGACTGGCCCAAGGTCACCCAGCAAGATTCCATGGCAGAGCAGGGATTCGAATCTGAGTCTCCCAGAGCCAGGATTTACCACATGGTTCAAAGACCAGCTGTTCAATAGATTAAAAAACAAAATTATAAAATATAAACAAACTGGCAGTATATTTTAAGAATATTTGTTGTGGCAACTATTTAATAATAACTAAATACATAGGTATTTCTGAAAAATACAATAATAATAAAACATATATAAGTACTTCTAAAAATAATTGCATATATTTTGGAATAAGTGAGGGATGAGGATAGGGCATTCTACCTATGTGCAAGTGTAGGCATGAATCTGAATGCTTGTATCTAGGGATAACTGGTAAAAACAAAGTTCTCCCATGTATTTTATATAGGATGCTGCTTTGGAGATACTGATGAAGCTTGTGGAGCAGGACATTATGCATATGATTTGTTTTAATCATATAAGTTCCCTTATGAATGCCAGTTTTTGCCATTTGTGCCTCAAAGTCATCATTTCCCTGACTGAAATCAGACTGATTACAAGTAATTCTACATGAGTATGCTTGGAAAGATTGAAGGTCAAAGAAGACGGGGACGGCAAAGGATGAGATGGTTAGACAGTGTCATCGATGCAACGAACATGAAGTTGAGCCAACTTCAGAGGACGGCAGAAGACCGGAAGGCCTGGAGAGAGCTCGTCCATGGGGTCGCGAAGAGTCGGACTCGACTGTGCGACTGAACAACAACAAATGCTCCTTTCAAGATCAGATCATAAAGCTATCATTGTAAAAAAAAATTAAGGTCCTGCTTGTAACAAGGGAACTTTCTGCAGGAATTTTTTCCTGCATTGCTAAAAGCCAGTGGTACTAAACTTTTCTTCCATTTCTGTTGTGATGGAATGCTGTGTTCATAGAAGTTTCCACCACATCAAGGAACAGCAAGGTCTCCTTGGTTGGCTAGAGGTTTCTATGATAAATTTTGGTGAAACTCTTTAATTCTTGCCCTATATGTGACTTATTTTGTTTTTGTATATTTTTCAGGTTCCTTTTTCAGCAGTCAGCTCAACTTGCTGCTGTAGAGGAAAAGTACCATTTATTGAAGCAAGAAGCTGTGATGTTTCAGGAGATGGAAAATAAAATTGAACTAATGTCCACAAAGGTAATAATTCAAAATATTTCAATATCATTTTATGTTATTTGGGAGAGTCTTTCCTAAAATCTACTGGATATTCTTAGACAGCCATAAGAACAAAGGAACATAAGAGACGCCAATGTTGGATCAGGCCAAAGGCCCATCTAGTCCAACACTCTGTCACACAGTGGCCAAAAATACCAGGTGCCATCAGGAGGTCCACCAGTGGGACCAGGACATTAGAAGCCCTCCCACTGTTGGCCCCCCCCAAGCACCAAGAAGACAGAGCATCATTTGCCCCAGAGCCCCTATCTATACCTTGTGGCTAATAGCCACTGATGGACCTCTGCTCCATATGCCTATCTAATTCCCTTTTGAAGCCAGTTCAGTTTACCTGCCTGGAGAACCTTGATTATTCTTGCAATGAATCATGGTAATATCTTAACTGAAATTATTGCTGGGCTTCTTTGCTAAAAATCATTTTATTGTTTGGAAAATCATCCCCAATGCATTAGATGGGAAGTAAGAGCCACATACACAAGCCAAGGGCTTCTGTGCCTGTACTACAGCTTTCTTGACTGTTTTCCTTCTAACTGCCGAAGCTCCATATATCATAATCTGCCTGTTTTGAAATCCTTTTTTACACATATGACTGGATTCTACCAACTTTTCTGCTGTTGCAAGAGGAAGGATGATGTTATCCAACCGGCCCTCCTCACTGCAACCGTGTTCCATGTGGTTTATACTCCATATGGATCCCACAATCCCTTGTATATCCTTTTATAGATATAAATGGGGCCAGCCCTTTCACCATCTTGCATCAGCAGAAAAGATGGTAGTATTTAACCCATAGCTTTGCACTAAACTGAAATTGCAGTCATTGTTTTAATAAAATATGCCTGTGATTTACATAATAATTCATAGTGTGATTAAACATTATCTAATAAAAGCATTGATTGCATAACTGCTTATTTTGTAAAAAGAAACGGTGCCAGGTACTTAAGTGTATATTATAGTAAGCTATATGCGTTAAGAGCGGTTTAATTGCTATTCTGCAAGTGGTAGAAAAATTGGTTTGCTGAAAGTTGTGGCTTCTTGTGATGCAGATTCATGAAACTGTTGATGGAACCAGACTGCTTGACAAATCTTATTTACTCAGAAGTTAGTCTCTAATATGAGAAGACTTATGATTCTGTTACCCTGGCACCAGAGCCCTCCACAGGTACAAGGTGCTTTGAACCTCTGGAAAAGATAGCAGGTGGCTCTAATTGTAGCAGAATGGATAGAATCCATGCCATATTGTGTTCAATAAAACTTACAAGCATATGTAGAACGGAACATTAATCTAGTCTGCTTGATCAGACCAATAGTCCATCTGCTCCAGCAAACTGTTTCACACAGCACCCAGCCAGTTACTCTGGATGGCCAACAGGGCATAAAGGCCTAAATGTTTTCTTGTTAGTACTGGTATTCAGAGGTTTGCTGCTTCTGTATAGAGAGGTTCCCTTTATTCTCCATGGCTATTATCCATTGATGAACCTCTGTTCCATCTATGTAAACCCTTTTTAAAGCCATACCCCTCCCTTAAAGACATTGTAGTACAGCTTTGATATCTTAAAATCACATTGATATAGGTTAGTATCTACTTAGGCAGAAAGGTATCTAATTAGGCAGAAAGATATGTCCATTGGACTCAGTGGAATTTGCTTCTCAATAGACATGCTTGGGAATGGGCTCAAAAGTACAATCCAAGCACATGGAGCTCTGTTTAACATAGTGGGCTTTACTTTTAATTAAGCTAATCAGATCAGTCTTTTATAGACTTTTGTGTTCAACTAAACAGTGTTTTCACAATAGAAAGGTAAATAATAGAAAGGTAAATAAGGATCCTACCATGGGGTCAGTGGGAGGGGGAAGCACGTCACTCTGAATCGTCTGTTCTATATATGGTGCTAGTACTTGAAGTACTCTTTGTGAATAGGATGGATATTGTGTTATAGGGGCTTTACTAATGTAAATAGAAACAGATTGGAATAAATTAGCAGATTGACTTTATTATATCCTAATCATTTGAATTGAAAAGGTTTAAAAAGATAGTTAAAGCTATAGTATTTGGAAGAAATACATGAAGCAAGAAGAAATGTCATTTAAGAAAATCTCTCAGGTATCTACTGATTTCCCCCCCCAGTCCAACCTGTATTAAGTATAGATGAACATTGTTTGTGTTACAAATGCAGCTTGAGTCGTCTTTGGAAGTCCTGCAGGAGGCCTCTACATCTGTCTCTGTGATGACCAAGCTCGAGCAAGAAGTAGCCAGCCTTCTTAACATCATGCCTGACATTCTAAACAGCAAGCAGACACTTTCTGAAAGGTTTCATAGCGTGAATGAGAAATTCCAGAATGTCACAGTCTCCTGGAAAAGAAGCCTAGATGAAATGGATACAAATACTAGTAGTTTGAGATCAGAAGCCAAGTTTTTACACAATGAAGTAACCACTCAAATCAATACAGTAGATTCAAGAATAAAATCCCTTTCTGAAAGATTAATAGATCTGGAAGACAGTACAATAAGAAATGTTAAGATGTTAAACAGGCAGGAAGAAGCTGATTTATCTAAAATGGAACAGCGGCTGCAAGCTGATGCCGAGTCAGCTAAAGAAGTGGAAGAAAAGCAGAATAATCTTTTAGCCAGAAATAGTGACCTAAAACAGAAGATTGCAGATTATGAGCCCAAAGTGGGAGAATGCAAGGCCCATTTACCAGTAATAGAGAGTGCTATTCACTCAGTGGTTAGATTATCAGGTGATCTAATTGGTATAGGGAAGATGGTTGAAGACATGTCTCTGAAGGTGTCTAATGCAGAAGATGAAATTGTGAAAGCCAAACTTGAAATAATGAACATACAAAAAGCTGTTGAAGGCATTCAGTATAAGAACAGCTTATTAAAACTGCAGAAGGAAACACTTGTTTTAAAAATTCATGACATTACAGAATCTACAGCAGAGATAACAAAAGAACATTATTTAGAAAACCACCAACCTGTGAATGATATGAAGTGATTTGAGTCCCCATGAGTAACTTGTTCATTTCAGTTACAGAACTAAAAAGTTACTTGACTGGGTCTTTGCCTTTGATCTGTTGTTGTTCAGTCACACAGTCGAGTCCGACTCTTCGCAACCCCATGGACCACATCACGCCAGGCCCTCCTGTCTTCCGTCCTCCAGAATTTGCTCAATTTCACGTTCGTTGCATCAGTGACACTTGTCTAACCATCTCATCCTTTGATTTTACTATGCAAATGGAAAATCAATCTATTTTTTAAAATGTCATGTACATATTTTTAAATTTAAGTAATTCAGACCAAAAAATTAAGGAATTTTAAGCAATGATATTTAAATTATTGCTATTATTATTATTTATTAGATTTATGGGTTGCCCATCTGGGTGATTAACAACTTTAATACAGTCATCATTAAATAAAATTATCACAAAGTACTAATAACAGTCAGACCAGACGGCAATATCCACCCCTTTCTGCCGGCTGCAGTACTGTTCGCGCAGCAAGTTTGATTTTAAAATTATATTTATCTTCTGGAAGTGTTCTGTATAGCATAATTTAGTGTTTATTGGCATTCCATTGTGTTTTTTCTAAACTCTTTCTCCTATTACTGGCCATTGACTTGTTGAGCTGCCACTGTACAGTTTCTTAAGATAAAGTTCATTTGCTTTTTTTATTGCTTTGAATGTGTTGATGGAAACAAATCTGGGAACTGTTCTTTAAAGAAAATGTACATTCTATAGTTAATACAATACAAATGTCGCCAGATAATGATCCAGTAGTAAGAAGAACTCCAGAAAGTAAAGGGCGGCTGTATATCAACAATGGGTATTACCCAGTCTTCAAAACTGCTTGCCAAGATGCCAAATCCCCTGGGGCCAGAGAGTGTTCTACTGTGGCTAATTTTGCACGTTTAAGCCCACTGTGTGCCCTACCTGTTTCTGTCTTTGTCGCAAATTTGGAGGCTGCAGCTGGTGCAGAATGCGGCGGCCAGGTTGGTAGCGGGTGCCTCTAGATGGAACCACATCCAACCTGTGCTGAAAGCGCTGCGCGGGCTGCCTATAGCATTCTGGATTCACTTCAAAGTGCTGGTGCTTACCTTTAAAGCCCTACATGGCCAGGGTCTGGCATACCTGAGGGACCGCCTTTCCCCACACAGGCCCCAAAGAGCACTTTGGTCGGGGTCACAACACCGCCTAGTGACCCCGGGCCCCAAGGAGGCCAGGCTTGCGGCCACAAGGGCTAGGTCCTTTTTGGTGGTGGCTCCTACCTGGTGGAAAGAGCTCCCGGAGGAGATCAGGGCCCTGCGGGACCTGGTACAGTTCCGCAGGGCCTGGAAGACGGAGCTCTTCCGCCAGGCTTTTGAGTAGGAGCTGCTGCCACTACCACCACCGTGCAACTGCAGAGCAGTTCCGCCGCGCTGGGCTGACTGGCCAGCTGAAATATCGTGGCCCATGGCATCCCCCCCTTTTTTTGACCCCATTGGGATATGCAATAGGGAGTAAGTATTGTAGTCATTATGTATCCTGTTTTAACTGTTGACTTTTACTGCACTTGTGCCTTAATTGTTTTAACTTGTTGTATTTTTATCGCACTTTTGTGCCTGTGTAAGCCGCCCTGAGCCCGCGTGCGGGGAGTGCGGGGTATAAATGAAATAAAAAAAATAAAAATAAAAGGGCTGTGGGTTTTTTTTAAAAGTTTACCTGTCCAACAGTCAGTTTCATTCTAAATTATGGCTCTGTTTGATAGGGTTGGAGTTGGACTGTATATATTTAGAAACATTAATACTGTCCATCATATGTCCTTCCAAACAATGACCACAGTATTAACTTTGTGTGGTAGATTAGTATTAACTTTGGTTACCTCATATCTGATCTTAAAGGCAGGCTAATGAAGTTATTGCTGGGGTGTCATCAATACGCAGATGACACCCAGCTCTATTTGATGTTGGGCGGCCGGTCGGGCTCCAACCCAGAAGATCTGCACCGGGCTCTGCAAGCTGTGGCTGGGTGGCTCAGGCTGAAGTTAAACCCGGCGAAGACGGAGGTCCTGTGCTTGAGACGGACCGAAACAGGGTTAGGGCTTCCACTCTCGAATTTCGACGGGGCGCCTTTGGTGCCAGCTTCGGAGGTTAGGAGTTTGGGAGTGCTCCTGCACCCTACCTTAACGATGGAGGCCCAGGTGGCGGCCACTGCCAAATCGACCTTTTATCATCTTCGGCTGATACGGCAGCTGGTTCCTTTCCTTGACCGCAATGACCTAGCTACAGTGATCCACGCGACGGTCACCTCGAGGCTAGACTACTGTAACGCTCTCTACATGGGGCTGCCTTTGTCGCAAATCCGGAAGCTACAGCTGGTGCAGAATGCTGCGGCCAGGTTACTGGTGGGCATCCCGAGCTGGGAGCACACCCTACCTGTCCTGAAAGCGCTGCACTGGCTGCCTATAGCATACGGGATTCGCTTACCTTTAAAGCCCTACATAGCCTGGGTCCGACATACCTGAGGGACCGCATTTCCCCATATATTCCCCAAAGAGCACTTCGGTCGGGGTCACAACACCGGCTGGTGACGCCGGGCCCTAAAGAGGCCAAGCTGGCGGCAACGAGGGCCAGGTCTTTCTCAGTGGCGGCTCCTACCTGGTGGAATGAGCTCCTGGAAGAGATCAGGGCCCTGCGGGACCTTGTACAGTTCCGCAGGGCCTGCAAGACGGAGCTCTTCCACCAGGCATACGAGTAGGAGCCGCCACGGCCACCAACACCACCGCCCCTTTACAGAGAGAGATCGCTGGGGTGGTTGAGTAACATCTTTTTATCACCCCGGCCTTCCCCACGCCCCCCTGCCCCTGCTATGCAAAGTGTGATGAGCTTATATGTGCATCCGCAGAATTGATCTTAATTTGTTTTAACTTGTATTTGTATTATGTATTTTTGTTATGTATTTTTGTTACTGAACGCACTTAGTGCCCTATGTGAGCCGCCCTGAGCCCATTCGCAGGGAGGGCGGGGTATAAATATATTCTCCCCAGTACTGATTAGATCAGGGATAGGCATTCTAAAACATGCATGCATAACAGTGGCACACCAGACTTTTGCTCAGCGCGGCACTTCCTTGCTTAACCCTAAAATGCAGGGGTTTAGTCAGGCTGGGATGAGTTCAGGTCACAGTTGGGGGGCAGGCTGGAAACCAGATCCTGAGAAGAGAGTCTACTCTTGTAGGGCAACAGTGGTTTAAAATGAAAATTTGAAATAGTATGACAGCCTTGAGTGTAAGCTCTCTTGCTGGCACCTTCCTGCCACACTTCTGCACAAGCATCTTAGGACCAAACATACAATTACAGACAGCAATCACATTCTCTAGTGATGTTATGAACTCAAAACTACTGATGTTTTATAGCAATATTTCTAAATCAGCCTTATTTTCATCTCACATTCTCATAAAAAACAACCCACAGGTAAAATACATCTAGAAAAGTACCACCACCCTTCCCCAATCCATTTGCGAGGACTCCTCTTCCCAGATAAACAAAAGTTTTTATGGCAGTTGGATCAAGGTTTAGTCAGAAAAAGATGACTTGGTAGGATGAACAACTACTACAAATACCTAAAAATATATTTTAAAAAGGCTATGGGAATGCTGCCACCTTATCTGTACCATGCTAGGTACAAAACTGATTTGATACAGAAAGAGCTTCTAAAAAAAAGAGGGTGGGAACCAAGAAAGAGCAGCTGTCATGCAGAAAAATAAAAGCCAACAGTAATTCAGATTCATCGTCCAATTTATTACTAGTGTTTTATAATTTCAAAGGAAAACTATTTCTTACTTTGTAACAGTCATTCTGTTTGCACTACACATCTTTGCAAATACCTTTCATGCTAAATGGTTCCAGGAACTCAAAAGTTACTCTCTGTTTTGTAATGCTTGTTGCTTGTTTTCAATAAAAATGTTCAGCACGTCTGCTGCTTTTCGTGCGTTAAAAAAAAGAAAAGCAACAACGGATCAGTGGGGGGGGGGGGGGGTTACCTCATATACTTGCTAATGGTCTTTTGTAGAGATCAAGCTTTAAAGTACCAGGTATTCATCTCATTTTACCGAAGCACCTTAACAGGCTAAAAACTACATTTTGAAAGGTTTAAAATAGTACCATATCAGCTTCCCCCTCTTGTTGGAAAACTAAAGTACAATGCATATACAATGTTTTACATTTGTGCTGATCTCTGCAATGCCATAACTTATGTGTGACACCTGAACATTTTTCCTCTTTCCTTTTATGTGTTTACTGAGTAACAAGCCAAAAGTACTGCTACAATAAAATTTAAAAAACGTTTTTCCTTTTCAATCCTAGTGTGAGAAGACAGTCAGCTTAGTGGAACAACTAGAAGAGCTTCAACTAATTGCTCAAATGAAACATCTGCAAGAGGAGATGGACACTATGCAGAAATGGTCTAAAAACTTAACTTGGGCACAAGATCTCCAGCAAAACTTAACATCTCTGTTTCATGCAGTTACTACATATGAGAAGAGTATGGCTTCTGTAACAAAGAACTTTTCTGTAAAGATTGCAGCTGTGAAGACTGATATCAGACGCATTTCAGGTCTTGAAGCAGACATGACCTTATTAGTAGAAAGCCTGCATACTATTGAAGATAAAGTAGATAAAGCTGAAAAAACTACTGTACAGAGTATAGGGAGTCTTCTTACAAATAGCATAGACAGGACTGCAAAACTACAAAGTTCTGCATCTGAAAATGAAAGACAATTAACGTTCATTAGAACAAAATTGTCTGAACTAACTGCTGATATTGACAGACAATCAACTAAATTGCTGAATTTGGAAAGTGATAGAGCCAAAGTTTTGAAAACAGTAGCTTTTGCCAATGACTTAAAACCTAAAGTGTATAATTTAAGGAAGGATTTTGCACATTTAGAGCCAATGATAGATGAGCTAACATCAAGAATAGGAAGATTGGTTGGGGATCTGCTGGAAAGGCAGAAAGAAATTGCTTACCTATATAAGGAACTCTCTAATTTAACTTCCCTTCAGAAGGAAGTCAGTGTTGCAAACGAAGAAATAACCCAAGTTTCAAATTTAAGTTAGCCGTCTGATGCATGAAATCTCAACTATGGTAGCACAAAGCTTGATGAGCTAGTAGAATGCCTCCAAGGAAAAAAGATGTATTTACAGCAGAAAAAGTAGACCTAGGTCCAGAAGTAGGTAGTTAATTTATATGACTGAATTTATTTGATGAAGAATGCAAAGGGGTTTTTTTTGTAAGATTTGGCCTCATAGAGTTAGGAAAGAAAACATAAAAAGTACTTTTGTCAAACATCACATTTCAATAGAATCTTTAAAATGGTATGGGAGAAAGACTAAAAACTATGACATAGAGAGTTCAGCATAGTGCATCTGTATGTTTGGGGGGGGGGGGTTGACATAGAAAAGGATTCTTCTTTACCCAAGTTTACAATGAGCCCGTATGTTAAAACCATGGGCATAGCATCATCATTTTATTAGTTTCCATGATCAAACATCTCAGTTGTTCAGGGTAAAGCAAGACATTCTGCCCCACCCCAGAAGAGAATACAGCATACTTGTTGTATAGGCCTGCTGTGTCTTAGCTTTTTTTGGATGACTCTCTAGGTCTGAGGTGTCAAACATGTGGCCCGGGGGCCAGATGAGGCCCACAGAGGACTTCTATCAGGCCTGCAGTGGATCTGGCTGTCTTCTGCTTCTTCCAGTTCTGCTGCTGCTGTGTCATCATAGGTTTGCAGCTTACAGATACACACCTGAACAGCATACTCAAGATTGCAACAGCACAGACATTTTGATGTAGTAATTCAGAGCAAGAGGTGTCAGTTATCAGACATTGTTAAATAAACAAAATATTGCAAGAGTGCTAATGTTTTAAGCATGTTTTTAAGTTAAAAAAACACCTTTGTGTTTGTGTGCTTTATAAAGTTTATACCTCCGCTACCTGGCATTACACTTTATGACACACATGGCACGGCCCAACAAGGTCTCATTATGTCAGATCTGGCCTTCATAACAAATGAGTTTGACACCCCTGCTCTAGGTTAATGCTAGGCATTGCACCAAATATACAGATGCTCAGACTCTTCCATTAACCTAGCATTTGCAATACAGATGTTAAAAAATAGCCTTTACATGTATTTACATGGTAACCTATAAGGCAGCGAACTCAGCCACATTGCACCAAAGCAGCTTTGTGGTGCAACTGACCTTTATTGGCTATTACTGTTAATCTGCATTAGTTCTTTCCCTTCACCCATTTTAAAGATGGCTAATGTCATCTAATCAGCAGGCAGAATCATTTGCAGGAATGGATCAATATCTGTTTCCACTGCCATCAGGAAGCCGAGATTTCAAGTACAACATTAGTCACTCTAGCATGGTTTATTCTGACCAACAGTGACAGTGTCTCAAGTCTCAAGAAAGAAGGCTTTATTCTCCTACACATAACACATATAAAGTGTTTTGCTATCTGCCAGTCCATGATCCATTCATTCAGTAAGCCCAAGCTTTTTCTTCTTTATTCTTCAGAGATTCTGGCATCTCAGGTGGATGTGGGTGAGGAATCTGGCAATAAACTTTCACAGAATCATAGATGAACCACTGTAATGCTGTCAGCGTACCAACCATGACGATATGGGCAACAGACCCTTCGATACGCCTGTTGAACACAAGAGAAAAGTTTTAGTAATTTGTAGTGTTCATACCTCTTGCTCAGAGTGAAAGAGGAGAGCGCAAAAGTGGGCTTGAAGCTCAACATCAAAAAAACTAAGATCATGGCATATGGCCCATCACTCCTTTGCAAATAGAAGGGGAAGTCGTGGAAGCAGTGACAGACTTAATGTTCCTGGGATCCCAGATCACCGCAGGCTGTGACAGCAGCCATGAAATTAAAAGACGCCTGCTCCTTGGGAGGAAAGCGATGGCGAACCTAAACAGCATGATAAAAAGTAGAGACATCACCCTGCCAACAAAAGTCCGCATGGTCAAAGCAATGGTATTCCCAGTAGTCATGTATGGCTGCGAGAGTTGGACTATAAGGAAGGCTGAGTAGTTATGTATGGCTGCGAGAGTTGGATTATAAGGAAGGCTGAGCATCGAAGAATAGATTCTTTTGAACTATGGTGCTGGAGAAGAGCCTTGAGAGTCCCTTGGACTGCAAGATCAAATCAGTCAATCCTAAAAGAAATCAACCCTGACTGTTCCCTGGAAGGCCAGATAATGAAACTGAAGCTCAAATACTTTGGCTACCAAATGAGAAGGGAGCACTCATTGGAGAAGACCCTGATGCTGGGAAAGATTGAAGGTCAAAGAAGACGGGGACGGCAAAGGATGAGATGATTAGACAGTGTCATAGATGCAACGAACATGAAGTTGAGCAAACTTCAGAGGACGGCGGAAGACCGGAAGGCCTGGCGTGATCTGGTCCATGGGGTCGCGAAGAGTTGGACTCGACTGTGCGACTGAACAGCAGCAATAAAGTGTTCATACAGTTGCTTCATTCCAGCATCATTTGAATCCTCACCTTTGAAGCCAAGCCTTTTCAGTACTTCTAGAGCTGAACTGTCCTTTTTTCAGAACAGACACAACAGAATCAGCAGGATGTGAAACAATGGCACAGAAAATACCAGGTAAAGAAAAAAAGAAATTCAATTAATTTTCATTCTCATTATTTCATTCTAAATGGATACCTTTGTTCCGTGTTCCAAAAGTCACAAAGTATATTTCTCAAGATTTGGTCTTAATCACAAGCTTTTGATCCAGAGGGAACTATCTAAAAACAGACTGCCATAGACTGATCTTTGGACAAAAATGAAACCCGCCCGTCACCGTATTTAAATTACTTATTACTAGCTTTCTTGCCACCTCATGCAACACTAGGTAGTACAATACGCACATTCCTTTGAGCTATACATTTACTGCAACAGATTTCTAAAGTTGCTAAATGTTTCCTTACTATTGTAGCCTGCTATAAATGCAACCAGCTGTTCTGCCTTTGAACATTCACTTCTTGGTTTGGGAACAACATATTTGTATAAAGCTTCCGCTGTTCATTCAAAACATGCAAATTTCATCATTGTGTATGGAATCTGCTTCATCCATAAGGGAGCAACACCATTATAGAAACTTTAAAATAGAAAAATATATTGTACTTTTTGTCCTTCTGCTCTAGAATTACTCTGAAACAGACATGGGTCTGTGTTTACCCATAAATGCCTCACCATCTGAACACCCAGTTTCACATATTTGGCATGAAATGTTCATACTGACAAAAGCCTGCATCAGTACCTTATGCTTGTCTGTAACATTCAACAAACACATGGTAATTTATTTGTATCTTGCCAGAGATTGGATGCAACCCACAAGTCCCAGTGGAACTTGATGTCTGTGACTGATGGGCAGAAGTCCTCTCCGCTTTCTGTCAGTCACCAATCCCCCATATACCTGTTTGGTGAGTGTGCAGAGTAGCTAATAACCAATCAGACCTATGGATGTCTGGTGAAATGAGAAAAAGTTGTCAGTGTCAGCTCAGGTCAGAGAGTTTGCATTCCCAGAGTGCTAGCTGGGAGAGGACATGACTTGGGAAACGATCTAGATCTCAGAGGCTGCCTTGTGTGTAAGCAAGTTAAATCAGTGAATGCTTGTAAACAGGGTTTGGGCTTACAGAGTGGAAGGTTGATAATCCTCTCTCAAGAAACCTGAAGTCTCTGACTTTTTACAATAAAGCAGAGTGAATGTGTTGGGCAAGAGGCTGAAATTGTCTCAGGGCCCAATTTATAAAGGAAACAGTCTTAATGATTTGTGGTTTCTGAGGAGCTCACGGTTACACTGTGAGAATCCTGAGGTAAAACGAGGACAGTCTTAAGGAGTTGACACTAAAATATTTTAAAGCTTTGTGTTCTCTAAACCGTTTCTAGTCTCATTACTCAAACTCTTTATTTCTCCTATCCTGGTAGTGAATAAAAATGGTTGCTTTTTTAAAAAAATCCAATTTCCCTGATGTCTGATAGTATATTTACTTCAAATGAAGACAATCATGAATTTAAGATGACCCTATTAAAGTGTTATGCACCAAAAAAATATTAGACATACCTGTAACTTGTATATGAGTGTACTAACGGCACTCAGAAGGCCACTTGGGTTCTGTCTGTCAGGAGAAGTCTGTAGAGAACACCCTGGTCAAACTATGCAGCATGCCACCCCTTCTTAAATGGCCTTTAAAACTCTTGATGTTCAAAACATCCAACTTTTATAACTGCACAACAGCTCTTTCAGAGGCCATCCCTACTTAATCTTCAAAGAAATAAAAGTGTCCACGCTTCAGCCAAATTCTGATAGCAGAAATGGCATGCATATGCCACGTCTATCAGAACATAAAAAGCCAAGAGTGCAGGTATATTATTCTCACATGCCAATGACTCAAGCATCTTTGACTGTACAACAATAAAGTTGCTGATGCCTCTTAGCTGGAACTACTCACAACCAAAGTTATAAGCAGAACTCAGCACAAAAGACAACAAAAATGGATCTGAGGGAGCATGTTGGCCTCAGAAGTTTATTCCATTATCCATTTTAAGTCCCAAAAGCAGAATTTCCGGTGCTTTTTTAAAAGAACATTTCAATATTTTTTGCATTTCATTGTGGACTTTTGTCCAAAAGTCTACAGCTTTCTCACAAGTCCACCACATATGATAAAATGAGCCCTCATGCCTCTTACATTTCCAGCATTTGTTTGACATATTTTGATTCATATTTGCAATTTTCTTAGGTGTCATGTACCACCTATACATCATCTTATAACAGTTTTCTTTAACATTAGTACATGTCGAGATCTTAATAGAATTTTTCCACAAATATTCCCAGGTTTCCATAGCCACTTCCTTATTCATATTAATAGCCCATTTTAACATTTGTTCTTTAACAGTTTCATCTTCAGTATACCATTTTAACAACACCTTATACATTTTAGAAATATTTTTTCCTCCTCCACTCTCCCAAACCTTTTCAATTTCATTTTTTTCCTCTCTAAAACCATAGTTTTTTTTGTCAGATCTAAAAAGATCATAAATCTGCATATATTTCAACCACTCATATTCATATTCAATTTCATTCTGCTTTTTCATTACCCACTCTGTTCCCTCTTTTTTAATTAAATCTCTGTATGGCAAGCCTCCATGGAAGCAATGGAGAAGAGAATGACAGAGGCAATACAAGCCATGGGGGAGCAGATAGAAAAAACATTGGGGGACCAACTGGAGAAGCAAACTCAGATTCATCTGAAACATCTAGAAGAAGTCCAAGAGAAGAACATAACAGCATTGAAGGAATTGGTTACTACAGAAATAACTTCAATCAAGCAAGAAATGGAAGGAGTTAAGAAGGATGTTCAAGCAAATGCAACCAAGACTACAGAGACAGAGGAGAAGATACAAAAAATAGAAGAGAAACAAGATTCTTTGACTCAACAAATTACAAGATCAGAGACAATGATGGAGTTCAGAAGGATGCAGACTCATCTGAGATTCAGAGGCATTAAGGAAACAGAGAATGAGAACTTAAAAGAAAAAATGATGGAAGTGATAACGGCTTTTCTGGGCGAGGAGGAAGGGTCAATGGACTCAGACTTTGATTTGATTTATAGAGTGAACTCCAGAATTGCAGAAAAGAAGAATTTACCAAGGGATGTAATTGTACAATTTGTAACAAGATCAATAACAGAGGAGATATTCAAGAAGCAATTCAACGTCCCTTTTGTAATAGAGGGAAACAAAATTATGGTGATGAGAGAACTCCCAAGAACAATACTGCAAGACAGGAAAAGGTATAAATCCTTGGCGGACAAACTCAGAGCTTTGAGCATCAGATATAGATGGGAGATTCCACAAGGTTTATCCTTTACGTATCAAGGTGGGAGGATTCAGATCAGATCGATGATGGACTTTTATAAATTTAAGGCGGACAATGCGGACGTCTTTGGAGAACTTTAAAATAAAACGCATAATGGAGTACAAATTGTTGTCATGGAATGTTAATGGATTAAATTCACCAAACAAGAGGAAAAGAATCAATCATTGGATACAGAAACAGAAATGCAACGTGATATGCTTGCAAGAAACACATATTAGAAAACAGGATATAAAATATTTAAAGAATGCTTTATTTGGAATTGAATTTTGTTCTGCGGCCTCAAACAAGAAAAAAGGAGTTGTGACATATGTGAAGAAGGAGTTACAACCTACAGAAATTTTTAAGGACATAGATGGCAGATACGTGGGTGTGGAATTAATGATTCAGCAGAAAAAAACATTGTTGATCAACGTGTACGCACCCAATGGAGCAAAGGAAAAATTTTTTAAGGATATAACTGACCAATTACAACAATTGACTTATGAGCAAGTTATTATGGCCGGAGACTTTAATGGGACAATAGATCGTCTAGACAGAAAACCACAAAAGGACAACGAATTCAGCGGAAAATTGCCAAAGAATTTTTTTGAATTAGTTAAGCAAGAAAAATTAGAAGATGTTTGGAGGAAATGGAACCCGATGCAGAAAGACTTTACTTTTTATTCCAATAGACATTGCTCTTTTTCCAGAATTGATATGATTTGGATGTCTGAAGAATTATCAATGAAAACACATAAGACTGAAATTTTGCCAAGATGTAATTCAGATCACAATCCGGTGGTATGGAGTTCCACAGAAAGGAAAAAACCCTTTCTGTGGAGGATTAATGAAGACTTGTTGGATAAGAAAACGGTAATTGAGATGTTAAAGGAAGAAACGAAACAATTCTTTCAACAAAATTTAAATAAAGAAACACCGATACAGATTGTATGGGATGCTTATAAAGCGGTGATGAGAGGAATTCTCATCTCGCAAAACGTGAAGCAAAAAAAGGAAAAACTTCAAAAACAAACAGAAGTGTTAGAAAAAATTGCTCAGAAAGAAAAGGAATTAAAAAAGAAGCCTGGAAAAAAGCAAATTATTAAAGAATTAAAGTTGCTGAAGGAACAACTGAATGAGACTTGGAATCAGGAAATGTATTGGAATTTAAAGAAGTTACAACAGAAATCTTTTGAAGGGGCGAACAAACCGGGAAAATACTTAGCTTGGCAACTTAAGGCTAGAAGAGAGAGAAGAATGATAACCAAAATAATAGAAGATGGAAAAGAGTTCGTTGATCCTAATGGAATAAAGAGATGTTTCTTCAAGTATTATGCTAAACTATTCCAAACAACTAGAGTTGATCTTGAGAAGATTAAAACATATTTAAAGGAGATTCCACTACCAAAAATAAGTAAGGAATACAAAGATTTATTAAATGGTCCAATTCAAAAAGAAGAAGTGATGAAGGCAATAGAAGAGACAAAGTTGGGGAAGGCGCCTGGGCCGGACGGATTTACAGCGAAATTCTACAAAAAGATGAAAGAAGAAATTTCCCCGGTCCTGGAAGCTTTAACCAACGAAATAAGAGAAAACAAAAAGGTGCCGGACTCATGGAAAGAAGCAATTATTTCTTTGATTCCAAAGGAAGGACAAGATTCAACAAATGTAAAGAACTACAGGCCAATATCTCTTTTGAACAACGATTATAAAATCTTTGCAAAAATTATTGCAGAAAGGGTGAAAAACTATTTACAAACGGTAATTTCTGAAGATCAAGCGGGCTTTTTACCCAAAAGGCAGATTAGAGACAATGTAAGAATAGTAATGGACGCAATTGAATATTATGAAAAGCACCCAGAAAAAGAAGTAGCTTTTCTGTTTGTTGATGCAGAAAAAGCTTTTGACAATCTTAATTGGAATTTTATGCACCAGATGATGGAAAAGATTGAAGCGGGACAACATTTTAGAAATTGTATTGAAGCTATCTATTCTGAACAAAGAGCTAAAATAAATGTGAATAAAGAACTGACAGATAACTTCAAAGTACAGAAAGGAACAAGGCAAGGTTGTCCGTTATCACCGTTATTATTTATCTGGGTATTGGAAATACTTTTACAAAAAATACAGTACGATCAAGAAATAAAGGGCTTGACACATAAAGGACACCAATACAAATATCGAGCATTTGCAGACGATGTAATGTTTATGGTGGAAAACCCAACAGAAAAATTGACATTGCTTTTTCAAAAAATAAAGGAGTTTGGAGAATTGGCCGGCTTTTACGTAAATAAGAATAAAACAAAACTTATATGTAAAAACATGATCAAACAAAAACAAGTGGAACTACAAGAACTGGTACAATGTGAAGTAGTTAAAAAAACAAAATACCTTGGAATTGAATTAACGGCAAAAAATATAGACCTATATAAGAATAATTATGAGAAATTATGGACTAAGCTGACTCAAGATTTTAAGAAATGGGATAAAATGAACTTATCACTGATGGGAAGAATATCAGTTATAAAAATGAATGTCCTACCACGTTTGATGTTCCTGTTCCAAACAATACCAATTCTGCATAAAACGGATTTGTTGGCCAAGTGGCAACAAGAGTTGTCAAAATTTGTTTGGGCAGGCAAGAAACCAAGGATCAAAATGAAAATACTTTGTGATGCCAAAGAAAGAGGAGGTCTACAAATGCCAAATCTTAGACTATATTATGAAGCGGTTTGTCTAACATGGATGGATCAATGGGTGAAGCTTGAAAATGACAGATTGTTGGGGTTGGAAGGGCATGATTGTAGATTTGGCTGGCATGCATATTTATGGTATGACAAGATAAAAATGGACAGTTTTTTTAAACTTCACTTGGTGAGAAAAGCTTTGTATATGGTATGGACAAGATATAAGAAGTACCAGAGTGACTTAAGACCATTGTGGATTGTACCAGTAGAAGTGTTGATATCTTACTCAAGACAGCGAGGTAGAGACTGGTTGCCATATAGAGATTTAATTAAAAAAGAGGGAACAGAGTGGGTAATGAAAAAGCAGAATGAAATTGAATATGAATATGAGTGGTTGAAATATATGCAGATTTATGATCTTTTTAGATCTGACAAAAAAAACTATGGTTTTAGAGAGGAAAAAAATGAAATTGAAAAGGTTTGGGAGAGTGGAGGAGGAAAAAATATTTCTAAAATGTATAAGGTGTTGTTAAAATGGTATACTGAAGATGAAACTGTTAAAGAACAAATGTTAAAATGGGCTATTAATATGAATAAGGAAGTGGCTATGGAAACCTGGGAATATTTGTGGAAAAATTCTATTAAGATCTCGACATGTACTAATGTTAAAGAAAATTGTTATAAGATGATGTATAGGTGGTACATGACACCTAAGAAAATTGCAAATATGAATCAAAATATGTCAAACAAATGCTGGAAATGTAAGAGGCATGAGGGCTCATTTTATCATATGTGGTGGACTTGTGAGAAAGCTGTAGACTTTTGGACAAAAGTCCACAATGAAATGCAAAAAATATTGAAATGTTCTTTTAAAAAAGCACCGGAAATTCTGCTTTTGGGACTTAAAATGGAAGAAGTCAATACGACTAAAAAGACTTTACTCTGGTACCTGATAGTGACAGCGAGAATGATTTATGCTCAGTTTTGGAAGACAGAAAAGGTACCAGAGGTTGAAGAATGGATACAAAAAGTTCTGTTCATGGCACAAATGGATAAGATTACAAAAAAACTGAATAACAAAGAAGACGATGAGTTTTTTGGAGAATGGAATGACTTTAAAATTTATCTGGAAAAGAACTGGGATGTGAAACAAAACTTAATATGTTTAGATCAATATTAAGTCAAATGATGTTATCTTTAGATTGTAATGATGAGAAACTGATATTGTTGATGATATGAAGTAATTTGGAGCAGGGGTGGAAGCATTGTGGGAAGCCATTGGAGGGAGGGGAGGAACTGGGAATGGGGTAGACAATTGATAGAATGAAAAGTTTTATATGTTGTATTCCTGAGAAAATAAAAAATTTGTTTACCAAAAAAAAGAAGTTTATTCCATTATATGCAGATGACATGGTTCTTTTGTCTACTTCTCGTGTTGGATTAAACCATTTACTGAACCGTTGCCATGAATATTGCGTGATTAACAGATTGGAGTTGAATTATGAAAAATCAAAGGTATTAGTTGTTCCCTGTTCCCAAAAATCTTATGTGGATTATTAATGGCAACAAATTTGGAACAGGTTAAGCACTTCAAATATTCCCAATCTAATGCTACTTGGACCTACTGTCGCAGAATGGTTATTAATGTAGCTAAAGTTAGTGCTGCAGCAATTTCTCGCTTTTATTTTTCTGTTCGAAGTAACCAGTATGCGCCAGCTGCACTTAAAACCTTCAATGCTAAAACAGGAGCTCAATTACTGTATGGGGTACCTGTCTGGATTGACGCAATGGACATTTCAGTTGAACGTGTCCACTCTACCTTTCTGCAAAAGATCATGGGGGTACCTATGTGTGTTCCATATGCCACTTTATGTTTGGAGTGCGGTCAGAATTTGTTGGCTACTAAGGCATGGATCCACACTATTACATTTTGATTATGACTCCATTTCAACTCTGACCCTTTCAGTTATACGTACCAACTACTTTCTGAATCTGTTAATTCCAGCTGGCTATCTTACATCGAAGCCAAAATAAGTTCCCTGAATTTATCTCTAGAATCCTTATTTTTGCTTTCTGAGTCTGAGGCCTTTTTAAAAATAAAATCTAGTTTATTGGGATCAGAGCTACAAACTCTTTATAGCCTGGCTAATAGAACCTGTTCTCCCTTAAATTTGGGGATTGTTCCTAATGCAAACCTTCCAGCAGTATACCTCTATCAACTCATAGCTCCAAATTTGTGTAGAGCCATATACTTGGCTAGATTTAATGTTCTTCCTTCAGCTATCTTATCTGGCAGATTCCAAGGGATTCCCTATCCTAGCAGGTGCTGTCCTTGTATGCAGGACTGTGTTGAAACTGTTGCCCATGTTCTCCTCCAGTGCCCTCTCTATCTGGCATCCTGTCAGGATCTTCTATATCCCATATTAGCCCAATTTTTAGAGACCCCTGATGATTTTAAGATCCTTTTCTTGCTTGATAATCCAGATACAGAGATAACTGTAGCAAAGTTTCTTTGCAGTACCATGGTCTCACGACCTGATAAGTAATACTATGAATTAGGTTTTATTATGATGCTACTCTTATTATGATGTTACTTTATGATGTTCCTCTGCAATTTTAATTTTACTCTGCACGATTTTGTATTTAGATTACTGTATCTTCATATATATGCCAATAAAAGACTTTGGATTGGAATTGGTTGGCCTCAGAAGTGCTTCAATTTGTAAGATCATCCACAATTTAACTATATTGAGAACTAAACCTGGCATCAACTATCAAACAGATAGACCACCTTTGAACTATCAAACACTGAACCTTGGCTTCGTTGGTGCCAATACTGAAATCCAAGTCTTGCTCCTTTTTCGTTACTAAGATTATCACACCTTATAATGTAATACTCATCCTATTTCAACATGCAATCAAACCTGAATTTGGCATTTAATGAGATCTAAGGGAACCAAAGCCGTGTGTATTTTACCACAACTAATAATCCCACCAAGGCCACAAAGAATGAAGAATCTGCCAGAGCCACAAGTACAGCTAGTCTTTTGTTTAAGTGAAAAAGAAAGATACAAGTGGCAACCTGCAAAAAGTGGCATTTCATTATTCAAGTTAAGTAATCTTTTAGTAAACCCAAGCAAGTTTTACTTTTCCCTGAACCATGTTTGAGTTCCGGAAATTCATAAAATGATGTAAGGGATGCATGTTTTATACATTTTTGCTTGCAGATGTTGTTATATGTTTTTCCTCACAAATAAAATATCACATCTATGTCAACATTTCCCTAGATACAAGCAGAAATTTTAGCATTTCTTTACAAAAGCCATTTTAGGATAACATAATGTATTCTATTTTAAGAAAAGAACACCCTTTAGATACACAGCTTCACAACTGGATTCAGTAGGGAATGCAATAAAATTGTCTCACTGCCAAAAGTAATGTAATTGTGTGTTGATCTATAGCCTAGCAGTTACTGCTACTGTTAGGAAGGTGTGATGTCTAGCAAGATTACGTATGTTAGAGCATGGATCAGACAACTGATTTTCCAGAGAACAAAAATTCTTAAGCTTCTACTCATCTATTTGAATAATATAGGAAAAGGCAATAGTGTATGTTTAGTCACAAGGTACATTGTGCTTAAAATGTTATTTATGTGCTGGATAAATATGCATCTATGTATCTAATAGCTGAGTTGCCCCCTCCATGTGGATATCTAAATCTGCACATCGGGGTCACTTGGGGGGCAGAGAGATTTTCTTGCACACTTGGAGCAGTCCCCAGGTGTGCAAGTTTAAAAAAACTATACAGGGGATACTTAAATCCCCCCCAAAAGTAAAAAAAAGCATTCCCTGCGCATGCACAGAGAATGCACTTACCTCTTGGATCTGTGGCAGAGCCACGCAGGGCTCGCCACCATTGGTGCTGGCGGTGGCAGCGGCAGGGGGGGAGCCTTGATAGGCTGGCGGTTAGAAGCCACGGCTGTTGTTGCTGCTGTTGACAGCGGGGGCAAGCCGGGTGGGCCTGGTGGCTCAGAGCCGTGCAGGGCTCATCAGTGTTGCTGTTGTGGGTCACAGCAGCGGTGGGGAGAACCATTGGCGGCTTGGGAGCCGTGTGGAATACTCCCCCCCCTGTGAGTATTGCAGGTCCCGCTTCTTGGGCTCCATTTGTAACCATCTATGAAGCTCTATGCACTACAGAACTATGACTGTATAAGCCAGGCCTCCATTTCCCCCCTCTGCTGCTACAGCTGCAGAAGACCACCAACCATCAACACCAAAAAGAAGGGTTAGTAATGGAAGATTTCAATTTTCTATCACAGCTGCAATAAACTCGGTTCTCCCAGATTAGAGTTCGTGCACTTAACCACTACACCAAACTGGTGAATCAATAATTCATGTGTATACATGGTGTCCATATTATAATGATCAAGCACAGCCTGGGAGCAGACTACTGTGCACAATTATGGATGAGAACCATTCAGGGCTGGCCCAAGGGTTTTTTGTGCCCTAGGCGGGGCTAGCTTGTGGTGCCCCCCCTAGTTGAGGTTGTCTTGTGGCGCCCCCCCCATGTATGAGCTGCTGCTAACCAGGGGGTGTTGCCAGCGGTGCTCCAGGCAGCAGGGGATGAGAAGGCTTCCCAGCCTCTCCCCCCCCTTCCCCTGTCATTCCCGAGACAAAGCTGGATGTGGGCAGTCGCAGACGGCTCCCTCTGCCTCCCCCTCCTTCCTGCCAGTGGCGCAGGAGGCGCCATCAACTTTTCATTACTACTACTGCCACCAGTGAAAGATCTCTAACTGGCAGGATGCTGGACTAGATAAACCATTGGTCTGATGCAGTAGGGCTCTTCTTATGTTCTTACAGTACTTTTACTTGACTTAGTTAAAAATTGATTTTTAAATAATTTCCCAAGTATTTTTGTTTTATTCTTTCTGGCTCCCTGTATGACAAACTGAGGAATGTGAGGATGTTAGAAGATATTTTAAGATTATCATTCCAAACAACAAGGAACCCAGAGGACTGACTGCAAATGCAGAATTCCCTTCTTTGTAAGTAACCTGTGGCTAATACTGCCACCTAGTGTTATATAGTATGTTATATAGTAAGACAGTAGTATGACAGAAGAGATTCTACTTAAATACTTGACTTTATTAATGCCACTTTTTGATGAGACTAGCACTTACGGTTAAAAATAAGTTTATTGCAATTTTGTATAGAATAAGCAGTAATATTAAGATCCCATCTGTGCTGTAAATTGATATATATTTCATAATCCACACTAAAATGAATTATTAAAACAAATTATGGCAGATTAAAATAGCTGCATCTGTAAGCAGCAATTTTTAACTGCAGTTTATCACAGTAAGTATAACAATGCCCTTTTCATACCACAAGAACGAAACATCTTGGAATATGAACATCCATGATGCCCCAAAATGACAAAATACCATTTTAAAATTAAATCTAAATGCAACATAAGGTTGATCTACGTAGAAATAGTTGGTTTTCCTTCAGAACATAATATTTTCAGACTGGTTAAGACTTATGTGCAGTTAAAATTCAGTATTTTAATTATTCAGTAAAAAAATCAATGTATTTTAACATAAGCTTTATTTCACACAATTTTACTAATAAATAAGTTTGTCTATAAGGACACCCACCTATTTATCAATTAGATCAGTAATTATGAGATTAAGCATTAAAATAGGAAAGGATGATTAAAAAATTGAGGTTGATCTTAGGAGTTACTACAGCTGAAACTAAGACAGAAATGTATACAATAGGTTTACAGTTGTTAAAATATTACAGTATTCTATAAAATGCCAATTTCCCCCCTTAAAACTACTACACACTATACCTAGCTGCACAGGTTAGCAAAATGCACCCAAAAATGTATTTCAATTTATTATCTTAGCCCCACCCCCCCGGAACAATATGCCAAGTAAAGAAAATTTCAGTACAGAATCTTTTTAGTATGAAATAAAAACATTTAAACACGTCTTCACATTTTACTATCACTTTTGCCCATTTGAGCTTCCAAAGCTTGCAAATACAAATGTACAATCTCAAATGAATGTAATGATGTCCACATTAAAAAAATAAATCCTACAAGAAGTTCCAGAGATCTAAAAGTACTACTCATGGCACAAAGTGATCTCCTAGTTCCAAACAAAAGTTAGTGATGTCCACTTACATGGTCTTATTTTTCAATTTCTCACGTTGCTATCATTATCTGTATGCAGTCTTTGAATAGATGAGGAAAGGTCTGACAAGATCTCTACAGTTAAAATAGGAGACCAGGTTGTGTATGCCATATAAACACTCAATTGGTAGTTGCCTGAGAGTCACTTTTCATGAATTGGGAGAATGGATTTCCTTGGTTGGTTTCCATAGACTGATAGACCAAAAACAAGAAGACTGAAACAATAACGAAAAGCAGAATTTTTATCCACATAGGAATGGAGCGTTTTTTAATGGTTGGCTGTTCTGCCTTGGCATCTGCTGAGGCACCATATTTGGTGATATATTTTGATGAATAGGTTTCTTCCAGTCTGAAGTCACCAAGCTCTTTAGGTCGACCAGCAGCTCCTTTGATTGGTCTACGACAGCTAGCACTGTTAATTAAGAAGTAACAGTATGAGTCATCCCTGCCTTTAGCATTAGATGTTTTGAGTAAAGATGAAGACAAAATGCTTTGGTTCACTAAAGCTAGCCAAACAACACCTTATTAGAAGTTTAAGATCATTCCCAATCTATTGGTCACATTCAGGTGTCACTAACCTTCTTTAGTTACAACCACAAAGCCAATTTGCCATACTTGTGTGTGTGTGTGCCCCCCACAGCAACTGAAAGCTTCTTTTCCCCCCAAACCAATTTGCCATGACAATGAATTGCAGGTATATGACTACCTTTGTATTTCCTTTCTCCCTACAAATGAAGAATCTAAATTGGAATTAAACCATGGTTTAGAATTCTGGTTTATGGAGAGGAAACAGTTTATCCAGTATCAAAGCAAATTGTATCTTGATTAAGCAGAGTCAGTGTTCTGCATGCAAGTGGGGGAGGTCGGGCCAGCCATGAACTTACATAGATTTGCTGTGATGTCTGAAGACAAAACAGTTTGGATTATACACAGAAAAAGGCATTCTAGTGAATGTATGTTCATTTTATACCCCAACCGAATACATCTCTAACACAGAACATGTTAGATCATCACATCTTTACAAGCCAACCTGCACCCCCAGCCTTTGCACAAAGATCAACTGAAAAAAAATCTATTTCTAAAACTTGCTTTTTAACTGTACATGGACCAAGATGTAATGATTGTCTCTTGATATCTCACACATCTGCAATACAATATATACTCATCCAAAGGCATTAATTGCTGACAAATAATATTACTTTTATATAATGACTGTTTTGCACATTCCTCTTTGTCTGAAGTACAAGTAGGCTACTTTTATAGGCCTGAAATGTCTAAATTCCCCACTGTAGAGCAAAACTGCTCAGCACAATAGTTTACACAATTCGTTACAAGCACATTCAAGGCACAAACAGCCGCAAGGACTGTTTTAGACTGAGGAAAGTGGCTTAACCTCACCTACTGTCACAGTTACAATTGGAATTGGGACCGCCTTTTGCAATTTGGGGTGGGAAGAGGAGGAGAAACACCGGAAGATCTATTCACAGAACTCCCAAGAGACACATTTTTATCCCATCTTTCCAAGAAGGACCTCAGATTGGCATACATGGTTATTCTCCCCCTTCCTTTATCTTTACAAGAATCCATGGAGTAGGTTAGGCTAAAAGAGAGTGACTGACGCAGGGTCACCCAGGAAGCTTTATGGCAAAGTAAGAATAATCTGAACTTGAGACTCCCTGCTGGCGCATGTTAAAAAAAAAAAATCAAAAAAATCTAAGGGTGCAATTACAAGTTTCCTGCAAAGCATTACTAGACTCAAACAAGGCAGCTTCAAAAGACTGTGTGAGGCATCCTACAAAGCCATAACAATCACCTTTTCTGTTGTGGCATATATACACACACGGAAAAACAAGTATTGGCATATTAACCGAGAAAACTAATGCCACAAAGGCTTTTGATATATATATATGTGACAAATTCCATCGATGGAATGGTATTAGTGAGTGTACTAGGAATGAACCATTTACAACCACCTGTAAAATACCTTATTTACCTCTCCACCAATGTTCCCTCTAAGCTGTGGAGTCCTGTGAGCAAAAATTCTACTTTGTGAGCTGCTGGCATTAAAGTTGTGAGCGAGCGATTTGGCCACTGCACACATTAATTTGCTCTGGAGCCATCCTTCCTAAGCGAAGACAAAAATGTGTGAGCCGGAGGCTAAAAAAACTCTGAGCTAGCTCACACTAACTCAGCTTAGAGGGAACATTGCTCCCCACCACACCCAAGATGAGCTCTGGGTAAAATAAGAGCCATCAAGATACCAAAACCAATGTCAGGAAAGTAACTGAACAGCATGCGGGAAAAAGACATACTTTCTGCATCTAGATATTGTCAGCAAGCTGCCATTCTGTTTTCTGTGACCTCTGTGTACATATCCTTTCCCTGTTGCACCCGGCTTGGTTTCTATCATCCTGCTCCTGCGTTGGAATGCAAAAGATAACTGCTGGAGGTTGTGTGGGGGAGAAGATGCTGTAATGCTTGCCTATTGCTTTTTCCCATGAGTACTGCACCTGTGTTTTGTCTGATGTTCTGCCTGGTTCCCATGGACTGGGCGCGCAACTGTTTCTTTAGCCCGCCAGCGGGAAAGCTATTCATTGGATCTGTATCTGTTTGAAGTTCCTTTATTATGCTTGACCTAACTGTGTATCCCCAGTTCTAACAAAGAACGTGTTTGAGTATGTCTTCAACGCTTTGAAATAAATTTTGCTTTTCTTGAAAACGTGGATTTATTCTCGATGCTTGGGGATCCAACATATTGTTAGAACTCCCTTTTTCCTATCGTTCCGAATCTGGCAAGATCATGAGCGGAATTGAGGGAAATCTACCTAACACGGAGGGGGACTCGGGATCGGTCCCACAAACCTCCGCGTCTTTGGTGTTCACGACTGCAGCCTCGTTGGAGGGTGCCGTGGGGGGAGCGATTCCCCGCCTGCCTGCACATCTGTCTTGGCCGCCTCCGACCCCTTCGCAATGGGGTCCGCGGAAGACTCACCAGCAGGATGATTGGACTATGTACAACACCCAGGGCACCCGTGAGGTGTACTCCCGTCGGGGGAGCGGATTACGTGAGAGTCTATTTGACAAGGGATTGTTCCCGGAGCCGGGGGCTACCTCGGAGAAGGGGAGCCCCGAGCGGGACCTCGAGGAGTGGATGTTCGAGCCGTCGGGACCGCGGGGCCACGCAGGAGATGAGGAGGGCACCGGAGTCTTCCCAACGGAAGAGGACTATGACCCACCCCCGGACTACCGCCCTCGGGACCCCATCCCGGAAGAAACCACCGGGGAACGACTAGCAGAACTGGAAGACTCGGTGAGAGACTTGTTGCGGGCATTCCAGGATGTGATGGAAGGTCTGCCGGGAATGATGGACGTTCGAATGGCTAATTTCCTTGACGCACACGCCGCGCAGCAACAAGTTGCTCCTGCACCGGGACTTCCCGCGCCGCCGATGCCTGCTCAACCGCTGACGGGACCACCGCTGCAAGCACCGGGAGTTCCAGCGCAGCAGGTACCTGTACAGCCGCCAGTGAGACCGCCTCTGCAAGTGCCTGTGCAACCGCCGATGCCGGGGGGTCCGCCGGTGCCGGGTCTGCCGCCACCACTGAGGCCAATGCCAGCGGGGCCACCGGTTGTGCCGGGTTTCCCTCCCAGGGGAGTTCCGGCTCAGCTGGGCCCGTTGGTAAGGCCTCCACGGCCCAGACCCAAGGATCTACTGGAGGCTACCTTCGACGGCAACCCAGATGAACTCGCTTTCTTCACGGTGAGGGTGCATAAATTCGTAGAAGAAAGTCGACACCTGTTCCGAAATGAAGCTGGTCTTATTGATGTCATCTCGGCAAGACTGAAAGGAGACGCCGCCACATGGTATGTTGGACTGCACAATGACCGCGGTCCGGAACTTTTGAATTTGCGAGCATTCATGTGGGCGCTGCGGGCGAGATTTGAAGATGTCAACGCGAGTCAAAGGGCTAAAGCGTTTCTCCGCACCTATCGCCAGAACAAGAAGTCGGTTCGCGAGTACACTCTGGAATTCCACAAGCAAGCCGCAAAGCTCCGAGACTACCCTGACCATATATTAGCTGAGATGTATCGCTTGGGTCTCAACGCAGATATCCGAGAAACGGTTCTGAAAACTGTCAACCCTGTCTCCCTAATGGCCTGGACCCAGGAAGCTGAAAATGCGGAAGACCGGCTCACCACCATCAAACTCGACCTGGCTGCTACGACCAACAGACCCGCCGCTGCCGGTGCCTCCAAACCCAAGCCTCAACGCCTGTCGGAATCAGCACGAGAACTACGTATGAAGATGGGGCTCTGTCTCAAGTGCGGGGAGAAGGGGCACTTCGCTGTGGATTGTGGCAGCCGTAAAGTACAGCCGCCTACTCCAAGCCCGAAGACACCGCTGACGGGGAAGAAGGGAATGGCTAAACCGCGTTTCTCCAAAGCTTTGCAGGCGGCCCAAGGCTCGGAGGGGAACGATCCGTCTGCTGCCGAGTCAGAAGAAGAGGTGGTGCCTGAAACGGCGGAAAACGACAACGGCCTGTTGTGAGAGGCGCAAAACGACAAGGCCATTCTAATGCTGCGCCCAAGGTGGTGAGAGAAACCCCTTCCCTATTTTTCGTGACTGTCTCATTAATGAATCCGCTCCTGGGAACCCACGTTAGGGTGAGAGCGTTGATTGATTCTGGGTGTGGGAGGGATCTCATCAGCCCTAGAGTGTTGTTGGCACTGGAAGCGGGGATAGCCCCCTTGAAGTCTCCCATCATTTTTACCCAGATGGATGGGGCACCCATGGAACCTTGTACGCACGAGACTATGGCTTTGCGGCTGGGGGCGGGCGATCATTGGGAATCCAGATCCTTCATTGTCACCCCTAAATCGCAATTCGACTTAGTTCTGGGGAGTCCCTGGTTGTTTACCCATGACCCTTACATCTTGTGGGAAGAAGGGGTTGTCAAGTTTGTGTCGGCTAAGTGTGTAAATCACTGCTGGGTGGACTCGTGGGGGGACCAGCCGACCGCGCAGTTCCCCTGCGGCACTTTGCAACCGGAAGAGTTAGCTTCTTTGCCTCGAGAGTATAGAGACTTGGCGAAAGTGTTTGGCGAAGAGGAAGCTAACGAATTGCCCCCCCATCGCTCGACTGACTGTGCTATTGAACTTTTGCCTGACTGTAAATTGCCCAAAGGTAAAATTTATGCGATGGGGCCGGCTGAGAAAGTTGAACTGCGGAACTTTATTGATAAAAACCTAGCCCGAGGTTTCATTCGCCCGGCTTCCTCCCCTTTCGCCGCGCCTGTACTTTTCCGAAAGAAGAAAGACGGGGGGCTCAGATTGTGCACTGATTATAGGGGTCTGAATGCTGTTTCTTTATCCAATGCTTACCCCCTCCCGCTAATCAAGGACTTGGTAGCTGAGGCCACCAAGGGCAAAATCTTCTCGAAACTTGACCTCCGGGATGCATATTTCCGTGTGCGCATCCGGGAGGGGGATGAAAGCAAGACTGCATTTAATACCCCTTTGGGGCAGTTTGAGTACCTCGTTATGCCCTTCGGCCTTCAAGGGGCTCCGGGGGTCTTCATGAACCTTATCAATGAGGTCCTACATGAGTTTCTATTCAAGGGAGTGGTCCTTTACCTTGATGATGTGTTGCTGTACTCTCAGGACCTCCCGTCGCATATTAAATTGGTGCGCAAGGTCCTTAAACGACTTTATGAACACCACTTGTTTGCAAAGCTGTCAAAATGTGAATTCCACAAGACATGCATTGACTTTTTGGGCTATCGCATCTCTGGGGGGACGGTTGAAATGGACCCTGCTAAAATTCAAGCTGTACTTGACTGGGAGCCCCCCAGGACCCGCAAACAATTGCAAATGTTCCTCGGATTTGCCAATTTTTACAGAAATTTCATCCAGAATTTCGCTCAAATTGCCCTTCCCCTGACTGATTTGCTCAAAACCAAGGGAAAGGGGTTTGATGCTACGAAACCAGGCGCCCCGCTTAAATGGTCCCCTGCTTGCGCAGAGGCTTTTGAGAAACTTAAACTGATGTTCACCTCTGAGCCAGTGCTGGCGCGCCCTGATGAAACTAAGAAATTCATTGTCCAAACTGATGCCTCGGATGTGGCAATGGGGGCCGCGATTTTGCAGGAGGGGGAGGATGGTCGTTTACATCCCCTCGCATTTGTGTCTAAAAAGTTTTCTGACGCTGAACGAAACTGGGGGATTTGGGAAAAGGAGGCGTCAGCAATCCGGCTGGCTCTCTCCACGTGGAGGCAGTGGTTGGAGGGGGCGCAACTGCCATTTGAAGTCTGGACTGACCATAAGAATTTGGAGATGCTGAAATCCCCCCGTTCTCTCAACGCTAAGCAACTTCGTTGGGCGGACTTCTTTGCTAAGTTTCGATTCACTCTTCGTCATTTCCCTGGGGCGGCGAATTCCCTGGCTGACGCGCTTTCACGCCTCCCACAACATGACAGTCAGCGTGAGATCATCATGGACTCTGTTTTTTCCCCCTCCCATCTGGGGGGGGCCGTGGTCACCCGGGCGCAAGCGCGAACGATTCCACACCCCGATGGGACTTCGCCTTCCCTTTTCCCTGTGGGGGGGGGGGCCTGGGTCCAAAAATATCTGTCTGCTTTGACTGTTGAGGATGATGCCTCCCTGACAACGTTGCCTGATTGTGTCCGTAGCCCTGATGGTCTGATTTATTCTGGAGACAAACTGTATGTGCCTATTTCAATGAGGAGGGAGGTGATGGAGTCTGCTCATGGTTCGAAACTGGCAGGGCATTGGAGTTTTGTTAAATCTCTACAACTCATCCGCAGACAGTTCTGGTGGCCACATATGCGCAAAGACCTCTTGATGTTTGTTCGGTCCTGCCAAACATGTGCCTTGACTAAACCCAGATTGGGCAAGCCTCCTGGTCTTCTACAGCCACTCCCTACTCCATCGAGACCGTGGGAAGTGGTGTCCATGGACTTTATTACTGACCTCCCTGCGAGCAAAGGGAACACTGTCATTTGGGTGGTTGTTGATTTGTTTTCTAAGCAAGCTCATTTTGTGCCTTTTCCTTCCTTGCCTACAGCTCAAAGGTTGGCGAAATCGTTTATGTCTCACGTGGTGAAAATTCATCAATTACCTACTAAGTTAATTTCTGACAGGGGGACCCAATTTGTTTCTAAATTTTGGAGGGAACTTCTTTCCATTTTAGGGGTGGAACAAGGGCTCAGCAGCGCGTATCATCCTGAAACTGACGGACAAACGGAACGAGTTAATCAGACCCTGGAGCAATATCTGCGTTGTTTTACTAATTATCAACAGAATGATTGGTGTGAATTGTTGCCTCTTGCTGAATATTGTTATAACAATACTGTCCATAGCTCCACGGGCATGTCTCCTTATAAAGCTGTCTCTGGTTACGACAGCCCCCCCCTCCCTTTCTTGGAGGGGATGGGCCAACGTCCTGTGGGGGATGCTGATACCTGGTGTATGTCCTTGCAAAAAGCATGGCCTCTGTTATGCCAAACACTTGACGCAGCCAAGGCTGCTTACAAGACCCAGGCAGACAAGGGTAGGGTGGTGGGGTTTGATCTGAAACCTGGGGATCTTGTGTATGTCTCGACCAAGAACATTAAGATGCTGCGGCCTAGCAGGAAATTGGGGTGGAAGTTCATAGGTCCATTCAAAGTGCGTAAAGTCATAAATGATGTGGCGGTTGATGTTGTTTTGCCTAAGAATTTACGTGCTCTGCATTCTGTTTTTCACATGAGCCTGTTGAAGAAGGATCCTGGCCCGTCTCCCTGGAGACCAGCAGTTACTCCTCCTCCACCTGTCATTTTGGAAGGGGATGAACATTTTGAGATCGCTGATATCCTGGATTGTAAAGTGAAACGTGGTAAACTCTGGTACCTTATCGAATGGGTTGATTTCGGTCCCCAGCACCGCGAATGGGTGGAAGAAGGGGATATTCGGGCCCCTTACCTGATCCGTAGTTTCCACAGAAGGTTCCCGGACAAACCGGGAGGTCTCCCGCCCAGCCCGGGAGATCTCCCGCCCGGCCCGGGAGGTGTGTTGTAAGTGTATTTTAAGGGGGGCAGTATGTCAGCAAGCTGCCATTCTGTTTTCTGTGACCTCTGTGTACATATCCTTTCCCTGTTGCACCCGGCTTGGTTTCTATCATCCTGCTCCTGCGTTGGAATGCAAAAGATAACTGCTGGAGGTTGTGTGGGGGAGAAGATGCTGTAATGCTTGCCTATTGCTTTTTCCCATGAGTACTGCACCTGTGTTTTGTCTGATGTTCTGCCTGGTTCCCATGGACTGGGCGCGCAACTGTTTCTTTAGCCCGCCAGCGGGAAAGCTATTCATTGGATCTGTATCTGTTTGAAGTTCCTTTATTATGCTTGACCTAACTGTGTATCCCCAGTTCTAACAAAGAACGTGTTTGAGTATGTCTTCAACGCTTTGAAATAAATTTTGCTTTTCTTGAAAACGTGGATTTATTCTCGATGCTTGGGGATCCAACAGATATCCTTAATCTTTAGAACACCAACTATGAGGGCCACCAATTCTATTAATGTCAATTAAAACAAAGCCAGTTGCAGAAAGCTATGCTTTAAGCTTTCATGTCACAAAACATAACTGCACCCAGAAATACCTAATTCCTGTAGGTGTTGATGCCTCATAAGGGAACATTTCTTTAAGAATATCTCTTTCTAGTCTTCGTTCCTCTGTAGGAGTTTTTTCCATCAGCTGCAAGAGAAGTTAGATAAATTATAATCTATAAATATGAAAAACTATAATAAAAAGAGAGATTCAGTATGTGAACACAAGCATATCCCCCTGTGTGATTCCAAAAAAGAATGTGGTACATGGAGTAAAATGCAAGAAAGATCTTTCCTGGAGTTTAGCTGTTGACTGAAGTTTGGTTACTTTGTTCTGTTTGGCCATGTGTTGTGTCTGACTATTTCTTGTACCATCCTGGTCTTTCAGCAAGATGTACTGTGCTCTGTAACTAACACTAATCTGATCAGGAACTGCCATCATCTCCATCCATAGCTGCACTGAACATACTGTGGTATGGGACCAGTATAATCAACAATTTGATATGAACCTCCTCAATAAACTCAAGTTCTACTATTTGTGGTTGATAGAACAGTTGGCATACATTGCTTGGAAGCCTGTTTTACACAGGTATAATACAGGGTTGCATAAATCTGTAATGCTGTCTTGAGTGTACAGAATTAGTTCAAAATATCACATTCAATGCAGTCAGAAAGTAAGGAAGTAATCACTTAAGCATCTCTCCAGGTTAAAAGCCAAGTATTAACTATAGTTAATAAAGATACCCTCTTCCCTTTCTACAAACAATCTAAGTTTAATTCATTTACTTCAGTTGTCAATGGTTTCTTTGGTGTTCTTCTGGGCAACTTTGAGAAGTCACTGATTGACAGTACAGGATCTGCATGCTTGACATTTCCAGGCACCCTATTGCCAACCTGCTGAAATTCAAATTGTTCAAGCTCAGAATAAACAACAGAAACAATTAAAAAACCAAGCCAGGCAGCCAACCCTCACAGAGAAATGTTGGCAGCAATTTTAATATAAAATTAATGTATTGCAGACAGATCAGAGAAAACATCTAACCTATTATAGTCACCACATACTAAAGCAACTTCTGGTGAATACAAGAAGAGTGTTCAAAAGATCTAGCTCAATATTCCTCCTGCTGCTTTTACCTGCGATTAGTTCGCACCAGACTGATGAGCAAAACCACAGTATTTTTAAAAGAGGAAGCACCCATTATTATTTTTGCAAAAAGGAAGATCTACTGGAGCTTTTTCCAAAAGGAGGAAAGTGACAGAATACCACCTCTTGCAAATTCAATATATTTACTAGAGTCTCGTTGCTTGAAGCCACTACAGTTTCAGCTATGGGAGTACTCTCTGACATGACTGCATCATGTACAGGCAACAGTACTGCAGTTTCAACCTGTTTGTTTAAAAAACAAAAACACAAACAAAAATAAATATACAGCAATTACTAGGGTCCTGAGAATGAGGAAAATAAATATCTAGATTGCAAATTAGCCTTGCATCACCCTTTTCCTTGTTGCTCTTCTGGATACTGTTGCAGATTCCCTAGAAAATGCCTGTAGAAGTCCACTTTTTGAAGCTCCACTTCTCCAGAATGCCTCAGTAACTCCATCGTCAGAATAGTTCTAATTAAGTATCAAACAATTAGCAAGCATATGAAAGCCATATCCCTACAGCAAACAGCTATAATCAAATGTCACAATACTAATTCCCAGGATAGATTTAGAAATACGCCACTTTACTCCTTAAAATAGCACAACAGATTTGGAAAGCCAACAAGAAGTTATTCTCTTATCACCTACCATAAAGGGCAACTCTACTGCTGTGATATAAATACCACAACAAATTGTTTTAGTCGAGGTATAAAGTAATTGATGAAACAACATGAAAGCTGCACAGAACCCTCCAGTCATTATTACTCCAAAAATGAAAACACACACATCTACAGGAAGCTAAAATTATGCCCTAAACAAGCATATAATGTGAAAGCTAAAGAGGAATAGGTCTTGCTAATGCTTGGCTGGGAGACCTCCTGGAAACCCTATGAAAGCTGTTTTGAGAGTTCCATGGTGGAAAAGGGTGGAATACAAAAGCAATAAAGATGTTTGAGCTTTTTCTTGGTCATCTAGAAAATCTGTTTGAGAAACCAACTGAATGCAAACAGAGCCCTTACACCCACAGTGACAATCCAGCCGAGAAGTACTTATTATGACAGAACAGTCATTTGGGAGCGTTTGATAAATCAGGACCCAAATACTTTTTCTAAAATAATCCCTTCTCAGGTGAGCAAGCTAACATTAACTTTATTTTATTTATTTGATTTATACCCTGCCCTTCCCGCCAAGGCAGGCTCAGGGCGGCTTACATATATGCAATAGCTAAAAACAGCAATATAACAAAAGTATTAAATCTTAAAACAACAACATAAGGTGCTTGTTAGACTAGGATGATTTTCAAACTGAGGAAACAGGATTAGTCCTTTTCTTTCAGAGTTCTATATGCTATGCGTTCTCAGTGAGTAAAAGCATTCTTTGAGATATTCAGCTGCCTTAAAGTGCTCCAGGGAGGAAGCCAGATTCAAATATAAAACAAAGTACAAACTGGGATGTGAAACACAATTTACTATGTTTAGAACAATACTAAGTTAACTGATGTTATCTTAAGATCTATTAATTTTATGAGACACAAGGGAGACGCATTGCGGGAAGCCGTTGGGGGAAGGGAGGGAAAACGGGATAATTAACTGGTTGAAAACTATTTTGGAATGTTTTATTATATTCAAGAAAATAAAAAAAAATTCTAACCAAAATATATATATATATATAAAACAAAGTACTACAAAAACTAGATGTTCAGCTTTTTTGGGTGAGCAGTTTTACCAGTTTCTTGAGTACTTGCATTTAGAGACTTGGGTGCTTTAATTTATAGCTGTGACATAAGACTAAACTAACATGCTATTCACCATCAGGGAAAAGTTGAATGTTTTGGCATTCAGAATTAGATATAGTGATTACAGAAGGATCCGAGAACATCTTGCATACTTCAGACAACTGTGTTATTAGTTCATAATAATACATATCTTGTAGGAAGACAGAAAATTTTAGAACTTTAAATGTTATTCTTGGAGTGTTTGATGGATTAACTGGAATAATTCTTTTCATAAGACTTAGATTGTTAGTGACAGGTAAACTGTTACAGAGATGAAATATAACATGAAGGGCTATACAGAAATGAGCCTACAGAGATAAAACATGAGAATATTAAAAAGTGACATTCTGAAGAACATGGCTGTTATCTAATACTGGACAACAAATTTAAGCTTCAAATTCCAAGTATCTTCACAGAATAGTCTGCAGCTGTTTGAGAGTCATGCAAAATCAAGAAATAGGGCAGAGCTGTTATCTGGCACCTCCTGTCTTGCATGAAGATGATTGCAAGAGTAACCCATCAAATCAATCTCCAAAACTGCTAATGTTGTACCTTTTGTTCGCTTCTCAACCTTTTAAGGTTCTGGTTTGATGTTAGACATATATTTGTTTAACTACGGATTTTTACATTCAGAACACAGGCTGTTACTTTTCTCACTGTCCAAACCTCAGCACTTCCCAACTCTATGATTCTCCAGACAGGAATGAACAAATCATCTCAAGACCATGGCATGAAACAACTCTGCCCTCCCCCCTTTGTTTTTCAGTATCCAGCCTGATAAAAACTTCTGGAAAACTAAAAAGATTGAACACTGTTGAGTCACTTTGGTTCACCTTAAAGGCCATTACAAAGATTTAATTCTGGGACTTTTTCTTTGGACTAACATGGTCACCTCTTAACTTTTTAATTCATTTTTATTATAGTTGATTAGTGGCAATATCCATGTATATGTTTCAATTTCAAGACTGAACATGTTTAATATATCTTGATATTTATTTTAAAAATAAACAGCATAGTTTTATTGTCAGTTAACACAATTAAGTGTTCCTAAGACTCAGGCTTCAACTTATGAGAGTTATCTCCAAACATGATTAGTGAAGTCTTTGGTGATTTTACTTCAAAAATCTGATCTAAAGACCAGTAATAAAAGTTAAGCATTTTGGATATGTGCCAAAATCCAAAACAAACCCTAACTGGGCAATTATGCATCTCCAATCCAGCTTTTAAGAATGTTTCATCACATGTCCATTTCAGTCACAAAGAATATCTTCTCAGGAGTCTGTTAAAAAGTATTCCAAAATATTGCAGGCAGGGAGAAGGAGGGCAAAGACATGTTATTCTGTTTACCAACAAATCTGGCCACAAATCTGACACTTACCTGGAATAAGTGCTAACTATCAAACAAGTGTCCTAATCAATGGTGGCATTTTATTGCTTCCATGAGTATGACAAAAGCTTTCATACAATAGCAGACTGGACACAGAACTGAGCCAAAAACAGAAGCACACTTAATAAGTTGATATGGGGGGGGGGGATGAACTTTTTCTGGCATTTGGAGTTGAGCTGCAGAGAAGGCATGCCCCACTTCTAACATCAAGTGATCCAAAAACCTTCAACCTATACAGGTGGTGACCTCACTATGCTATTGCCCCCCTAGACCCTAATTTCTAATTGTTAATTTCCCCACTCCCACTGGCAATTTCTTATAAGCCTTCAACGATGCAACAAACACCTTGATAGACTAGACTTTATCTTATGAAAGTTTATACAGAAGCAAATCCCAATGGGACCTACTCCTACCGTAAGTATGCAAGCACAACAGTAGTCAGAGGGCACATGATGCAGCAATCTAGCTGAAGCTAAAGAGATCTCACTCTTGAGGGACATTCTCAGTTTTGTTAAGATTCATTGAGAGGACAATGGCTTTAATATAATCATACCTGGTTATGCTCAGGAATTCTTCGTTGCTTAAGTGTTACTGGAACTTTTGTTCTGCCCTTCAGTGGTTCTCTCTTCTCAAGTTTGAGCTCAATCTGGGGGTCTGTGAACAAAAGCCAGTTTTTTTGCAACTGAAAATTCTAGTATTACAAGAAAGTGTTGCCACTATTAAAATATTTTTGAACATTATTCTAAAATGTTATGCTAAAGCTGAAGTGCAACACCACTGTTAAGTCACTATTAAGACCCTCCATTGTAAAATAAAAGTTCTTTGATCTTTACATAATACTAAACAGATGCTACAAACTGGACAGTGGATCTTTCTCCACATTCCCCTCCCTTTCCCCCACAGCAGTCCCTTCTCCCACAGTTGCAGAAATCATTTAGACTAACAGCCAGCCAGGTTGCAAAGACTGCAGTGAGGATGCATGAGGCAAGAGGGCGATTTTTCCCCTTTTTCCCCACTGCAACCCCCTATTCCCATGTGGTTCTTAGTCCATATGGGTCTCGTGACTGCTGGAATTAACTTTCCAAAGATCAGCAGGTTTTTTTTTCAGCAGGAACTGGAGGTGGAAGGAGAATAAGGAAAAAGATTCCTGACTGTCAGTGCCTTAGAATCCAAACCATTATTTGTAGCTGTGTCTACAAAACGGAATAATTCAGGAAACATTGAAGAAAGGTTGCAAGAGCCAGGCTGATTTCGCACAAGGAACTGTGCCGCTGTCACACCTCCCTTTGCCCCGTTTCTATTGGTCAATTTCCCACTCAAAGCCACGCGGCCGTATTTTGACCCGTGGCTTCGCCCAATTTTCCCCACAGTTTCGTGATCCTCAAAAAACAAAATGTGGCCACGCGGCTTCGAGTTGGAAATTGACCAATGGAAACAGGGTAAAGGGAGGCGGGACGGCGGTGCAGCTCCTTGTGCGAAATCAGCCCCAGTATAGTGCAGTAGTTAGGGTGTCAGACTAGGATCTGGGAGATCTAGGCTTGAATCTCCACTATGCCGTGGAAGCCTGCTGGGCCAGGAACATTTTCAGCCTCAGAGGGTTGTTGTGAGGATAATATGGAGGAGGGAAGAACAATGTAAGCCACTTCGGGTACCCAGTGGGGAGAAAAGCAGGGTATAATACATAGAAGCACCAGTTATTCTAGGAAGCTCCAAAACCTCCAAGTTTTGAGCAAGGCTCTTGATTCTGAAATATTTCTAACCATGCTCAAATCAAAAGCATATTTCACTGTTAGATCTGAATTTGTCCTATGTATTTGATGAGGTTTTTTAAAAAATCACTCAAACACAATTGAATTAAAACATTAATGCATTTTGTGTCTTCAAATGACTTTTGAAGAAGACTGCTGCGCCTGTTCTATTCTGTTAGATCTACAGTCACTGGAAAATTGTTATATTTATTCTTTATATAGCTTTGTTCTTAAATTTCACAAGCAAAAAAGGACAATTGGTTCATGTGGAGAAATGATTTTAATTCACTCTTAGATTCCTAGACATTGCATATATCCTTCACTGGGGATCTGTGAAACATTATAGTCTGAACACTTCCCACAGCAACAGTGTTTGAGCAAACAATGTGCTTTTTGAAAACAAAAACAGGGTGGAGCATTAAAAATGATATCACTGACCTACAGCATGAAGTGGTACAGCGTATCGTATCATTCTGCTGCATACATGGACTGAGTTTCAGAAGGGACATTAGGCAGGTAACATAATTACCACTGTAAAGTGGTTCCTACTTCCTTCTACTTAGTGTCACACAACCAATGTTTATTAAGAACTAGAAATATAATAATTTGGCACATTAAAAGCAAGCATATTGCTACTCCAGCAGTTTGATGCTTAAGAATACTAAACACTAACACTAGAGAGAAAATCTTGCAGATACAGCTACAGTGCTCATTCACCAACAATTCTTAAAATGTTACTAATGACCACCAAATGTTGCCCCCCGGCAACAGATAATGCTAGCTGTCAACTGAACATTCTCTTCTGATTTTTCTTAAGAGAATTAACTCTAAAATGGAACAATTCAAAACTTTTGTCCAGTTTTTACACACACACACTCTCAACAGGTAACTATCAAAGTCAATGGCTTTGTTGAGTTATTCAATGTGCATACAGCTTTATGCACATAGGAATGGGCCACAACCATCTGCCCATGTATACAGTGGAGCATCTTACACTAGGAAGCCCTAAGCCCATACAAGTGTATGTTTGTATACACAATCAGGACCATTGTTTTTTTAAAAAATCCCCAACTCTACAAAGCATACATGTATATACTCTTTTATATACCGAGTGAGTGTCTGATGGCAGGCTGGTGTACACAGTCCAGCTCTTCTCCCTACATATAGAGCTGAATGAGCACTGACTGACTGCATGTGACTAACGGAACCTGCTCTTAGGTAAATGAATTCTATTAAAAAGGAGAAATTGCTAGATATTGGAAGACATGCTTCAGAAGAGATCAGATAACTGTGTAGAAGGCAATTTAGGAATTAAAGTTCTAGTCCAGACTGGCCTCTTAATATAGAAGTTCTTATAAACAATCACAACTGTGTTGCTGAAAACATGGGTACCATTCCAAAAGTTAAATCGCTGAGGACTGTCTTAAATTACCAGAAAAAGTTAGGGACTGCAGGCAATGCATCTAAAGCATGCAGAGAAACACCTGTGCCCAAGTTCTCATATATGCACTCCTCAGCCCTAGGTTCCATGTTCACGTAATCTTTTCCCCAAATGCACAGAGAGCATGAGCAGAATACACAACAACTGAATAGCTCCTGGATGTCAAATTCATCCACATATTTTATTGTTACCTTCTTCATTGTCACTGAACTGATCAGAATCATTATTTCCATTCTGCTTGTTGTTCTCTGCAGAAGAAGAAACTGCTGGTGTAGTTATTAAAGACCTTAACTCTTGGGTCTGTTCTTTCAACTTCAGTAGTTTCTTCTCATAAAGTTTCCTTGTAGTAGCTGCAAGCAGGGTGCAAAAAGTTGATTATAGTAAATAAGAAGTTGATACATGAGAGTGAAAAGTTCTATTATTTTATATACCCACATTTATTCAGCCAGCAATCTACATTAACAGGCAACAGTCCATTGCGTTTTGAGACCTATGTCCTTCAATAGTTACCAGGAAAGATTCCCACCATGGGAATATCAAACTACCAGGATAAAATATGCATTTGTAAAACATCTTGTTAAGCAGAAAGACACTACAAGGGGGAAATTACCATTAAATTTGAAGAAACTTCAGACATATCAATATCACAAGTGTGAGAAACCTTGACATGAATAGCCAAAACACAAAGGAGGAGGAGGAGGAAGGGGGAGGAGGGCAGTCTATAAGTTAAATAAATAAATAATGGCTGCTCCTGATCTGTATTCCAGTACTCTCTGCTCCTTTTCAGCCTCCCTGCCAACACTGGCAGTGTCGAAAACTGGGAGAATGACAGACAAGCTGCTGGGCCAACAGGCATCCTCCTTTCAAAATCTGCAAGGCTTGGAAGGAATAATAATGCTGGTTTCAAGAGTTGTGTCACGAAGACAGCGGCAGTGGTGCTGTATATTGCAAATATCATGCATGTTACCAGATCCGTGATATTTAATGCATATCCCTACATTCATATCTTTCTCCCCAACATATCTCCTTGTCTTCAGAGTTTCAGTACACATTATTCATGAGATGTTTCACAAAAATAACCTACCCACAATAGGACCAGTGTTCACACCATATCTCATAAGCTGTTCTTTGAGTTCTTCATTACTAAGTTCTGTTACATCTATATCATCCTTCTCATCGGGCCTTGGCTTGTCTGTTTTCTTTGTTGCTTTCTGTAAAAAGATAGCCATTTTTTTACCCATACTGGAAAACATATCAATACAGTATTATACCAGTAGCAACATTACGTAAGCATCAGAACCAACATTTTTCCAGATAAATTCATAGGTATGGGGAGGGGCCATGGCTCAGAGGGAGAGCATCTGCTTGGCATTCAGAAGGTCCCAGGTTCAATCACCGGCATCTCCAGTTAAAAGGACCAGAAAGCAGGTAATATGAAAGACCTCTGCCTGAGTCCCTGGACAGCTGTTGCCAGTCTGAGTAAACAACAGTGACTCTGATGAACCAAAGGTCTAATTCAGTATAAAGCAACTTCATGTGTCATGTGACATTCACTGGCTTATTACAAAGGCTGCCCAGCTTCCAACTCCATTAAAGCATAGAATACCAGTAAATCCCCCTATTTCCTTCTCCCACTTCTGCTTTCTTTCATGTTCTTCTCTATATCAGGAACAACCTGCACATCTTCAAAGAACTTTCTAGACCATCAGCCCATTTTATACATTTTCTGCCACTAGTTAAGAATTCTCTATCTAGGCCATGAAGTTTCTTGGCCAAGACCCATTGCTTCCTTTCCGTGTTAATGCAACCAAGAAAATTAAAATTAATGCACACGACCGCTTGTGTGGAAAAGCTCCTTGGATGCAGTGGCCCATAATTTGTTATGTACAGTTACAAAAGAAATGGTCACCACACTTATAGAAGAAAGAAACAAAGAGCCGTGGCCTCTAGCTCAACTTAGGGAAGTTCATGTGTATTGCTTACTCTGCTCCACTCTAAGGGCTAATGACTGAATTTCAGGTCCTTAAGTAATTTATATGGTACCTTTTGAAGGTATACTTAGGAATCAAACCAACAGAAGTAATGTTAACACCATGCTCTGGAAGTACAGGAACAGAAATCTGAAGAGCTGAAATCAAACCTATACTATAGACAGACTTCAAATTGAGGTTATTGATATAAAACAGAGGTTTATCTGTCAACATTGTCTGAAATTGTGGCAGCTAAACCTTTTCCTACAAATACGTTCTAAGCCTTGACTGCAAGATGCTTATTTACCAACTGAAGGTACATTTTACTGGTCCACCTACTGCAATTTGCCTTTTCTTCTAAATTTCTCCCAAGACCCCACACAGTGCTATCAGAGCCTACAGAAAGAAGAAGAAGAAGAGATTGGATTTATACCCCGCCCTTCACTTGGAGTCTCAGAGCGGCTTACAAACTCCTCTCCCTTCCCCTCCCCACAACAGACACCCTGTGAGGTGGGTGGGGCTGAGAGAACTCTGACACAAACTGCTCTTTTTCAAGGACAGCTGTGCCAGAGCTTGTGACTGACCCAAGGTCACATCAGCAGGTGCAAGTGGAGGAGTGGGGAATCAAACCTGGGTCTCCCAGATTAGAGTCCGCACACTTAACCACTACACCAAACTGGCCCTCTAAGTATCTGTACAGAAAGTATTCATAGAATTTTACAACAATATATTTCATCATGTCCCCTAATTGCTAGGGTTAAAGACTCAAGAGTTCACAGCTGATGAAATACCCTGAATACTCACATGCACCTCTGAATTCATGTACTCAAACTACTACACTCCATGCCTCTCATAGCTTTTTGGAAAAGAGTATGGGGTATGTCAAGCTGAATTGAGATTAAAAAAAAAAAGTACAACTGTTCACCTTTCCAATGAAAGAGTATCATATTTACCCCCAAAGGAACACAGCTCTTTACATAAGAAAATTCCTCTTAAAAAGATTATACACAAAATGTTTCTTATAATTGCACATACCCATAACTTGAATTTAATTTAAGATTCACCCCTTGGTCTCCTATACTTTTCATATAAATTGGTTATGTAGTAAACATTATCACATTTTACATTTATACATTAGTTACCTAAGTCTCTAATCATCACTACTTTCAAAAAGCAGGGTTACTTTTGGACTAAACTACATTTAGTGTAGACAGAATTGTGGTTAATACATTTTTCAGTAAAACACATAGACCAACCAAAACACAACCAAGACTCAGTTATAACCAGCAGCCAGTAAGAGTCACCAGAATCAGCAGAACTGAGCTTCCCCTGCAAGAAATGCTCTGCTTCAGGTGCCCTGTTAAACAGGGATCCAAGAGAGAGATAAGATTGGGGGTATCTCTGAAGAAATAAAGGAGATACTATTGATAATTTGGTTAAGCAAGAAAGGTTGCATCTTTATCTATGAGTAAGGGGAAGACACTAGTCCATACTGGTTACAGAACTGTAAGTGCTAGGTGGTACCAGAAAGGCAGAGTTTATACTGCTTCAACAATCCAACAGTCAACTGTTCAATCAACAGAAGAGACAAGTGCCATGTACCCATAAACAATGTCTGCACAAGATCTCTGTAGAAACTCTGAAGGAATAAAACACCCTTTTTTGCTTACTTTGAGAGGGATGGAACATTTGGGGGGAAACTGAAATATTTCTTTCCTGTCAACCCTAATCAATCTTATTGAATTTAAAACATAAAATTCATCTTGTGACAGAGCACAGCCAAAAAGTGTCTAGTCACGTTGAGCCAGAAATCAGGGAAAAATCTTCAAATGGGACATAGCAGGCCAACATATGGAACAGGTCAATCAATTTAAATATCTGGGAATCCACTTTGAAGCACCTCTTACATGGAAAACACACTTGGATCTAGCAAGGAACACAGCTTTGAGAGTAGGGAAGACAATTGTAAAATACTTCTACTCATCAGGAAGCCAACTTGTCCCATCGGCCTTAAAGGTATTTAATGCTAAGGTTCTAAATCTATTCCTGTATGGTGCAGAAATTTGGATTCAGGATGCTTCTGAAAAAATGGATTCCATCCAGTATGACTTTTTCCAACACTTATTGGCTACTCCTAGATGTGTCTCGGGCATAGCACTGAGAGCAAAATGAGGGGAATTATCGATGGAAGCTAGGGTTTGGATTAAAGCATTTTTCTTTAAAGTAAAGGTTTTTAAAACTGAAGGAAGATCTACTCTACTTGGGCTTATCCAGGCAGATACACATTACAGCCAATGGGATCTACTGGAAAGGAAAATGAAATGCCTAGGAATAACAAATACAAAAACAAAAGACATTAGAAGTCAAATTAAAACATCTGTAAGGAAATTGGATGTTACAATGTCAATTAAGGAGCACAGGGTATGTTCGACACTTCATTTGGGAATTGCCCTCCCGATGCAACTGCCGAAATATTTTTATCAATTGACTGTCCCAAAATTAAGAAGAGCTTTTACTTTGGCAAGACTGGATGTTCTTCCCTTGACAGTTTTGGAGGGCAGATACAATAAAGTATCATACTCTAATAGAACATGCAGATGCTCATATCATATGGTCGAAACCATTGAACGTATGATTATGGAGTGCCCTATATTCTATGAGTTGAGGGCTAATTTAGTCACCCCTTTACTTAAAGATATGGAACGGCTAAATGTGAGAGCCCAGGTGACATGGCTACTATTGAATACCAATGATTGTGTCACCCTCTCAGTGGCAAAATTCAATAATCAAAAATAAAAGAAAAATACTGAGCAAGGTCTTTTAAAATATTTTCTTTGGTTCTAATTTCTGCTTAAGATATGAGCAGTACTAGATTGATAGAAATTCATCTTGTGTAAGATATCCTACAGAATTGTGTTACTGACATATTCCGGAAGTATAAATATCTCAGTTTTCTACAAGCAAAACTGCAAATATATCCAATACTAAAGAAGTAGGTGCAAACTATGTTATCTTAGCAAATTTCACTCATTCCAAAAGGAAATGAAATATTTATACACACCATATTTCCTCAAGGTTTTTCAGTGCTCTCTAAAACGTCCCAGTTATTTCTTCAGAAAGACTGAAAATGAAGTCCTCAGGCATTTTCCCATGCTACACATGTTGCTTAAGGAAACCTTTCTCTGAATTTTTTTTCAGCCATTCCAAAAGAAAAAAGTGTTTCATAAGTATTTCAGTGGTCCCCAAAATTTCCACTGGAAAAACTGAATGAAACCCCCATTCTTCCATGCTATATATTTTGAATGAAAAAACCCCCTCTTTTCTCCTCAGTTCCCTCAAATTTTGCAGTTTTCCATTGAAAGGTTGAAAGAAGTCCTTGGAAAAAACAGTTTTTTATGTGGGCCATTACACCTCTATTACGTCAATTGAGTCACTGTTGCTAAACACTTCTTTTAACAGTCTTGATGCCATGCTTGTTTTAAACTAGACGCTGTCCTCCTTTTCTCTCTGTACCACATTTCTACATAAATCAATTCCTGTTCACCCTTCCCCTCTTCTTTTACCATAGCACACTC
>NW_015160855.1:259313-262362 GCF_001447785.1 Gekko japonicus | reverse complement strand
GCTCTTTTTTTCCCCCCCCCCCCCCCCACTTCTCTACTGACAAGTCTCTGAGCAGCTCCATCCCATCTACATGGGACTGCTGTGGAAGTGCATTAAATGCATTCTCAGTCAAACTTCTTTCCAGGATTGGCCAGTTGTACTTACAGTCTGTAGCAGAAGCTAGTCATGCATACTACTAATCAGTTCATCCTTGACATCACCACCCACCTGACCTTTATCCTCAGAATGATTTGGTAGCTTGTAAAAAATTATAGAGTTTTTTAAAAGCTTGATGGGACTGAGAAGGGGAACCAACTCTGGATTTCCTGGTTCACAGGCACACAAGATGGTCGCTCTTAGCAATTCAAACATAGTGTGATTCTCACATACATATATCCAACAAGCTAAAAATACACCACAACTCCACACACATCTGAATGCAAAGAAAAGCAATACTTAAGTAGTGACAAAGGCTTTCCTTCCATTTTGGCTCACACATGATGAGCTTTGGGTGGACTTTATATCACTTCTCTTATACTGGTGGTGTGACAGCCATCACAATGTAGCTTTTTTCATACCTTCAAAATCACGTGAGAAACCATAGCATAAGCCATGGCTCCCAACCATATTAGTACTGTCTTTCCGAGAACTTGGGACAATGCTGACATGTTTGGAAACCATAATGTGGTTTCCTCGTGTAAACCCTGTAACTCAGGAAGTTGCAGTACTGTATTTGCTTCCAAAGTGCCAGCATTATGCAAAGAGGTATTACTCAAATGTTCTTACCAATTGTCTGAGGCTCTTTTCACTCACTCTGTATTTGGCAAACATATGTTATACCTCAGGTTATATATATTGTACAGGAAAAAGCCTCTTTAGCAGACTGTATCAAATGCAATAAACAGTACAGTTCTAAGTAGTTACATATTTCTAATCCAATGGACTCTGAAGCATGTGTTACTTAATACTGCACTGCAATATTCTCAAACCATCTATAAATCATTGTTTCATGAATCATTGTCTATAATGACCAAGCTAAATCTCTGTGTTGCACATATCTGCACACGCCAGATAATACAAAAACTGCTTTGAGATCCTGCTTGTTAACTTTCCTCTGTTTCCTAACCTTATTATATTCCTAAATATGGTGATGAATTCTGATGATGAAAGTACTTTACTACTAGTTCGTTTCTGGCATTCACTACTATTTAATATTTGCACTGTTTTATTAGACAGTAAATATTACTCCCATAGTCCTGGAAGAGTGACTTTCAAATTTTATTTCTAACAGCCAAAGGCAGCAAGATGTACAGCTTGCAAGAAAATTCTCAGTTCTATAATACATAATTTCCCTCTACATTTTAAATGGTTAAACTAGTTTAGGTGTATAAAAGAATGATTCTATCTATGTAAAATTTAAGCAGTCCTAATGAGTACATGTTCCATGCTTGTTGTCTGTAGTTATTGACTTTTTTTTCTGTAGAAAATGAATAAAATCTTTATATATATAATTTCCATGCTTGCATTTATAGTGTAAAATTATCTACTTTGCACTTTTCATTTAACTCTTCCATACATTCCCTGTTGCCTTAAACTAAACTTTCACCAAACACAGTAAGTTATAAAAAGCAGAGCAAAATTCAGATTACCATTCCCAGACCACTCGAAATTTTAACCAGACACCAGTGATGTAACCTGAACCTTTCCCAAAAACCTAAATTAAACACTTAGATCCATCAAATCTAACACACTGAGCCGCACATAAAAAGTGTGTATTCATTATACTGTGTACCAACAAGAAGGCTAAGGGCAACTTCACACACCTTTATTTTCCCCAAAATTCCCTTCTAACCACCCTTTCTTTGTTCACACTCCCTTCATCACATTTCAAATATCTTTTCTCTTGCCCTTATTCTCTCTTAACACTATCTTTCATCCCCACTCCAGCTTTTAAGTGTGGGGGGGCTGAGAAGTTACAGTCATGGAGCATGAGAAGTTACAGTCATGGAGACCCAGCTGAGCTCTGAGCAGAAGCAGGAGACAGAGGAGTGAGTGGTTTTTTACTTGCTTTCAGCTGAGAGGATTCAGCTGAGGATATTGGTGGGAGAACTGGTCTGGGAGTGTGGGGAAGCGCTAGAGTTGTTGCAGATTCCTGGTTGCTTGAGAGAGGGAGAGGAAAGGGCATTGTTTGACTGATTGACTGCAATCGAGTATTTAAGAAAGCACCTTGACAAGAGTCACAAGCCTCTGGCACGAGCCGAAGGGCGAGCTAAAGGGCTCTTTGCCCATGGCTCTTAGCCCAGGGACTCTTGGACTAGGGGCTCTGTGAGACACCCAAGAAGAGGCAGAAAGTGAAAACCTCAGGCTCTTTGTTTTCCCCATAAAGTAAATTGACTTTGACAAGAAAAAACACAAATACAAAGGGATTTAAAAGGGGGCTTACATTTACTTATTTTAAAAGAATTATGAAGCCAGAATGCCAAGCAGGGGGTTGGGGGCTATCCAGTGTTTTGCACGGAGTGTCACATGTATGACTATCTGCCCACTGGACAGAAGTCTTGGGTGTGTGCTCGGTGCAAGGAGCTCCTGGTTCTCAGGGAACGTGTGTGCTCCCTTGAGGCCAAGGTGGCTGACCTGGAGAAGCAGAGACAGTCAGCTAGGCGCACAGAAAAGACTCTCGGGGACTTGTTAGCTACGTCCCACTCTGGATCTGGCAGCCCCGCTGCTGTCAGGGAGCATGAGGGTCTAGGGGAAACAGGGCACCGTGCTGAGGATAAGGGGAATGTGCCCTCAGAAGGGACCTCTTCCCCAGCTGGTGAGCGGGTATCCTTTTGCACCAAGGAACCATCCCTGGGCACGGTGGGAGGGGGGCTCTTCGTAGTGGGTGATTCGATCCTTAGGCAGGTAGACAGCTGGGTGGCGAACCCGCGTACTGACCGTATGGTGACTTGCCTGCCTGGTGCAAAGGTAGCGGACATTACGCGTGTTTTAGATAGGCTGGTAGATAGTGCTGGGGAGGAGCCAGTGGTCATGGTGCATGTCGGCACCAACGATGTGGGGAAATGCAGTC
>NW_015160855.1:254350-259078 GCF_001447785.1 Gekko japonicus | reverse complement strand
GAGGGGGTACCTGTTGCTTTTCTACAGGGAGGTGGATTGAAATTGTCCACTGAGACCATGGCTAGTGACATGGACTGCCTGACAAGGTCTCGAGATAGCAAGAGGAAGGTGGCAGGCTTAACCAGTATGGGAAATTACAGCTGTTTCTATACAAATGCTAGAAGTGTCCGAGGTAAAATCGGGGAGTTGGAGTGCTTGGTGTCAGAGGGAAAAATAGACATTGTGGGTATTTCAGAAACTTGGTGGGATGAGGAAAATCAGTGGGATACGGTGATTCCCGGTTATATATTATATCGGAAGGATAGGGGGGGAAGGGCTGGAGGTGGGGTGGCTCTGTATGTCAGAGAGGGTATAAAGTCCAGAAAGATTGAGAGGCTAAGAGAATTGGATTCGCTTCTTGAAGTTCTGTGGGTTGAACTAGGGGGGCCAAAAGGAAACTTAACACTGGGAGTTTGTTATCGCCCACCAGATCAAAAGATAGAGGAGGATTATAAAATGATGAATGAATTAAAGATAGCAGCTTGACAAAAACACTGTGTCGTGATAGGTGATTTTAACTACATTGATTGGGTCAATATGTGTTCTAGTCGAGAGAAAGAGATTGAGTTTCTAGACACTCTAAATGACTGTGCTATGGAGCAGATGGTCACGGAACCTACCAGGGGAGAGGCGATCCTTGATTTGGTCCTAAGTAACACTCAAGACCTGGTGAGAGATGTAAAAGTGATTGCACCGCTTGGGAACAGTGATCATAACGTTGTTGAGTTCAACATTTGTACAAATAGGGAATTGGCCAAAAAGACTCACACAACCACTTTTAACTTTAAAAGGGGTAATTTTTCTGATAGATTTAAATGTGTTTGTATCTTTTATAAAGTTTATGAGGAATTTCAGACAGGCGATATATTCCAGTTCAGGAACGGTTCCTGGTCTGACATATCAGACAGAACCATTTTAGAACCGGTTCCCTATCGGAATATATTTTTACTTTCACACACAAACGCTTCTTTCCTGTTCAGGAAACGGGGCTGAACTGTTTTACCTGTAAACCACTTCCAAGTAGTCTTCAGTTTCTTCTCCCGGATCCGAAACACTTTTTCCCGCTATTTTTCACCCACGCGGGTGATCTCTGGCTGTTTGCTTTAGAGCGCTATAGCACTTTAACACAACAGCAAAATAGCATTATAGCAACCCCATTCGAATGCCTGGAGTGTTGTGTTATAGCGCTCTAAAGCGAACATTTTTTAAAAAGCCGGAGATCGCCCACGTGGGCAAAAAACAGCAGGAAAAAGCAGTGCAGTCTGAAATGGCAAACGGCTTCAGATCCAGCTGTTTACCGGTAGAGGAAAGCCATGTGTGAAATAGCAGCACTATACCGGTTTACTCCACGGTAGATCAAAAACGGCTTCAAACCGGCTTAAAAAGGGTAATGTGAATTTCCTCTATATCTCTGCTACCTGACATTACATTTTATGACATGCATGGCCTAGCCCCACAAAGTCCCATTTATGTCAGATATGGCCCTTGTAAGAAATGAGTCTGACACCTCTGCACTATGGTATCTCAGAAAGTGCCTGAAGGCTTAACTAGATTGAGAATTCATGGTTAAAAACATTAGACACCAACAATATTCACACTTATCACTGCTGCTCCAAACAAACAAGCAGGTACAGTGCAGGCACTACAGCAACCACTGCACCAAGAAGCAATGGCACCAAACCTCCTGGTTAATATTTTCTTGTGGTCACTGTACAGTGCATTTTTGCCACTACCACTAAAACTACTATAAGTAGTATTTGCGACTGTCCTAAAAACAAATTGTCCACCATTCCAAAACACTGTTCAGATCATATGGGTGGGGAGGGTATTTTATTTATTTATTTATTTAAATTTGCTAGGACACCCTTCCCTGAAACAGGGTTCAGGGTGGCTTACATGAAAGGCAAATAAAACAAAATTAAAATATCTTAAAACAATTCATCAGAAAAAATATTGTGTCCAAGATGACCCACCTGCCCCCTGGTTGAAGGGGAAATATGGAGGGAAGGGGGGGTAGGAGTGTGAGAGTGCTCAACTGTTGCTGTCCTCAACCAAATGACTGGTGGAACATCACTGACTTGCTACAGAAAGGTAGTAAATCCCATAGGACATGGATGTTCTCTGGCAGAGAGTTCCACCATGCAGGGGCCAGGGCCAAAAAGGCCCTAGCCCTAGTCGAGGACAGCCGAATCTCCCTCAGGCCAGGGATTATCAGGAGGTTCTTATTGCTAGAACTCTTCCAGTGGCATACCGGGAGAGGCGGTCCCAAAGATATGTAGGTCCCTGTCTGCTAATAGCCTTAAAAATCAAAACCAAGACCTTGAACCAGATCCAGCCCCCCAATGGAAGCCAGTGCAGCTCATGCAGCACTGGATGAATGTGTACCGTTGGAGGGGTCCCCGTAAGGACCTGCATGGCCACATTCTGGATCAGTTGGAGCTCCTGGGTCAGGCACAAGGGTACCCCAGCATAGAGCGAATTACAATAGAATATCCTGGAAGTGACTGTTGCAAAGTCAGGGCGAGACAGGTAGGAAGCCTGGCACAATTGGAAAAACTAATTATGAAACATACAAAAATATACATGTATTTATTAAACACAAATTAAAATCACAAATAAGGGCCCATTCATACCTCATATACAAATATAAAAATACAAAGGCTGATGAAGTAGACCTAATGCGTTTCGGCCTTCATAGGCCTTCCTCAGAGGTCTAACACAAATAGAACATATTGGCTAATATGTAAAAATATATACAATCATACATATACAAAATATGAAATAAAGACCAGCACACAATTGCTATAAACATAAAAGAAATAGAAAATTAGAAATATTAAAAATATTTCATTGGGAACATTCGGCTATACAATCTCAGGAGAATATACAGTTGACCAGAGGTGACTATTTTTAATTTATTATTATTTTTTCTTTGTTTTTTTATTAAAGTAGCTATTTAATGCATTGATTCCTACACTTTTGTTGTTTCTCAAGAAGTACCACTGGACATGTGATTGCACTGGAGGTTTCATTTGTATTTTGCCCAGTGGTTAAACTTTGGAAGTAAGTTAATGGCTTTTTGTTAGATAATATATTTATAATATACTTAATAGTTGTAGTATATGTGTCTAATTTTCTATTTCTTTTATGTTTACAGCAATTGTGTTCTGGTCTTTATTTCATATTTTGTATGAAAAATACAGCCTTTGTATTTTTATATTTGTATATGAGGTATGAATGGGCCCTTATTTGTGATTTTAATTTGTGTTTAATAAATACATGTATATTTTTGTATGTTTCATAATTAGATTTTTAGAGTTGGCCCTCTTCCATTCTTGACTAACCTTTTTAGGTTCTGAATTCTAGGTTTTAGGTTCAGGTTTTTTCCCTTTCCCCCTTTTTTCCACAGTTGGAAAAACGCCAGCTTGGCAGCCTTCACAACCTGGGTCTCCAGGATCACACCTAGACTCTTGATAGTCAGAGCCGGTGATAAGGGCACCCAGTCCCAACCAGTTTTCCCTCTAAGCTGAGTTAGTATGAGCTAACTCACAGAATTTTAGCCTCCAGCTCACAGATTTTTGTCTTAGCTCAGGGAGGATGACTCCAGAGCAAGCTAATTTATGCAGTAGCCAAATCGCTTGCTCACAACTTTAATGCCAGCAGCTCACAAAGTAGAAATTTTGCTCACAAGACTCCACAGCTTAGAGGGAACATTGGTCTCAACCTTGGCTCCCCCCCCCATCTAGCCAGAGAACCTCCGTCTTACCCGATTCAGTTTCAGAATACTCAGAAAGGATTAAACCATGTAATACAAAAGTTGCAACCAGTACCTCCATTTCAATTTTGTACTGATAAATAAAAACATTCAGCTATACTTTCCTCAAATGTCAAATGTTGTATAGAAATAAATGTCTAGACCACATGTCTTTACCCTTTTTAAACACCAATTATCTCAACCTTCAAAGCTACTTTCTCATATTAAACAGCTCTCCACTCAACACCAGCTGTTCAGGTTTTAGCTTGGCAACCCATTTCTGATGCTGAGAACAGAGTCCCATTTTGAACACTTTCAGGTCTTAGACAGGAGGGGGAAAAGGAATATAGTGAGGACACTCCAAGGAATGTCTTGCAATGAAATATTATGGCACTATTAACTCGAATTATTTTTAAAGAGGTTTTTTTTAAAAGTTTAATCTGGGAAGCACGTGTCATCTTAAACCAAGAATGCATCCGTCACACAAAACGAACCATAGCAATGAGAAGCAACAAATAAGGAAAACAAACATGTTCCACTAAAGAGTTCTGAGTGACCTTTTTAAAGAGATAACGTTTTCACAAAAAAAACTGTTCGACAGTCCATAACAGACCTTTCAATAGGCTAGCCCAAGTTTCACTTTCAGCACTGCAGACCGATCCAATGCATTCTTTTTCTGAACTAAGAAGGCCACTGAATTAGGAGGTGTTTATTCACAAGACTGCACAGATTTGAAGCTCTGGTTGGCGATCAGCCTTCCACGTGGAGACTGAGTACGGGAGTAAATTACTACAAGGTCTCGCTCGGGGCGCAGGACCAACAGCTACACATCGTTCTTGGTAGTCTGAAGTTATGCAGACGGGAAACCCATTTACTTGAAAAGTTGCCGGCAAAGTTTGGGTCTGGTCATGAACCACCAGCAGCGTGAAACACTT
>NW_015160855.1:249573-254297 GCF_001447785.1 Gekko japonicus | reverse complement strand
TGGCATCCGAAGGCAGCCGCCGAGACTCGCTCGTTCTCTCCACGTGCAAGCACCGTCTCCTCCCCGCCCCCACCATGACAAAACATGGCGCCGCCCCCCTCACAGAAAGCGGGAAAACTCTATACCACCCCATTGACGCTCACAGGAGACAGCCCTCCGTACACGGCCTGCTATCCCCCCACCCTTTGCCCGACCACAGAAAAGAAACGAGACGCGCTGACGCTCACCCGGCCCACGGCAGCATTGCCGCCGCCTCCTGCTCTGTTCCTGATGGCGAGCGGAGTTGTCTCTCGCTCCTCATCGCTAGAGAAGTCGGGCTGCGCTGGGGCTCCAGGCGCGTTGCGGGCGGTTAGGTGCTGAAGGTAGAGCTGCACATAGACGTCCTTACGCTGCTCGCCCCCCGGCAGGCTCACATTGTTCGCGATCAGCTCGCTCTTCAGCTTCTCCTTGGTCAGCACCGACGGGTCCTCCAGGAACTCGGGCATCGCCAGGCTCGGGGCTCTGTCGCCGCCCTCCCAGGAGACAGCGAACAGAGGAAAACGCCAACAAAGAGGAAGAGGAGGGGGGGTGGGAGAAGGGAAGAGGAACAACCTGGCCCCAACTCCTTCACAGCGCGCACGAGCCGCTTTCCCTGCTCACCAATAAAGCGCTCCCAGATTGGTCGCCAGAAACACAAAGGCGCCCTCCTATTGGCTCTACGGCGGAGAGGAGCGGCGCGCGGGTTCCCATCAGAATTAGAGCTTTGCGTGAGCTCTGGTTACGCAGTTTAAATTCAGCTAGGCGGGAGTGGAGGCTGTGCTGCGAAAGCGGGTTCCCTTTCCCTCCCAATGAAGGGCTCTGATTGACAGGAGGCGGAAGTGAGAATGAGGCGGCCGTAGGGAGCGTTCATTTCTCTCTCTCTCATAACGTGTACAGAAAAGGCTTTCTGAGTGGAGATTGCCCCAGGGTGGGGAGAGAGGCCGGTGGGGTGTCCTGTTCCCAGAGACTTCGTAAGAACCGCGTGCAGCCCTTGTTTACAACAACGGGTTGTAGCTTGTGGTTTAGTTGTTAAAAACCATCAACAGTTTTCTTGAATGCGTTGTGGGTGGTATTGTTTCGTGCCAGAGCAGCACCTTGGATGCCATTCAGATCTTGGTAGGGTTTTTTTTGCATCAAGTACTAGGTCCAGGTAACAGCGTTCCATGCGCCTTGGTGTTTAGTCATGCCGGCCACATGGCCACGGAAATGTCTTCGGACAGCGCTGGCTTTTCGGCTTTGAAACGGGGCGCAACCCTAGAGTCGGATTCGACTTGCTTTCAAGCGAGGGAACCTTCACCTTACTAGATCCAGGGGTGGCCAAACTGCAGCTCAGGAGCCGCATGTGCCTCTTTCATAAAAAGCAAATTTGCATGTTTTTCAATAAAAATGTGTGTGTAATATTTGTCCATGTCTTGCAGCTCTTAAACATCTGATGTTTATTCTGTGTGACAGTTATGTTAAGCAAGTTTGGCCACCCCTGTTAAACTCACTGCATAGAACTCAAGATGGGTAGCTGTGTTTGTCTGTAGCAGGAGAAAAGAGTAAGAGTCCAGTAGCACCTTAATTTGTGGTAGGGTATGAGCTTTCCTGAGTCACTGCTCACTTGTTCAGATACCTGAAGAGGTAGAGGGTGGGCAGCAATTAGTATACGACATCATGAAGATGTTTAACAGATACAAGGACCAAACAGTAATAACAAGCTTAGCTTATATGGTCACCATCTGCCTGGATCCAATTCTGGAATCTGCCTATATGTATGGACTGGTAACTTCCATTTCAATGTATCTGAAGAAGTTTGTCTTAAAGGTGCCACTGGACTCTAACTTTCTTCTGTTGCTTCAGTCCAACATGGCTACCCTACCCACCTGAATCTGGTCTTTAAAGTATTACTGGACTCAAATCTAGCCCCAGATAAAATCATGAAAGTTGGGGGCAAGCTGCCAAGGGAAGTAATTTAAAGCAGCCATCAAAGGCACTACTTTTCAGAGCGGATCCACTGATTCAGAAAAACCAAATAATTCAGTAGTTTCTTGGCTACTCCAGAATGCAGGTAAGATTTCAATGATCTCTGTGCTTCAAAAACTCACAAAGACTCCCACCCTTTCACCTTCATGTGCTAACAGTTAGGATAGGAAGTTTTTGACATATGGACACTCAAACATGCATCTGATTATTGAGATGACGGCCTGTGTCCAATCACAGTTCCTCCAACAGAATGGCATGCCAAAGGGTGGTGGCAGTTTCCAATTATTCACCCTCCCACTGCAGACTCTCACTGTGCCCGTGAATGCAGTTCATGCTTTTCCACTGACCCTTACAAGCAGAATTTCAGGGGGCTGCCACAGGAGATGGAAATTGGTGGATGTTTGGCTAATATGTCTGGAGTTGGTGGATGTTTGGCTAATATGTCTGTATCAGCAGCGCTGAGGGGGTTACAAAGAATTATGTTTATTAACTAAAACGTACCTCATCTTTCCTACCATCTACAGTTGCTCAGGGCATTTTACATAACAAGTGCTGTACAAAATAAAATACAGTCAAAAATTTAAAACACAAATAAACTGTCCAAATGTGCCAGTGGGATGTGTACTGGTTAGTGTCAGACTAGCATCTGGGAAACCCACATTTGAATCCCTCCTCTATTATGGAAGCTTGCTGGGTAACCTTGGGCCAGTCAGTCTAACATACTTCACAGGGTTGTTCCCTCTAAGCTGAGTTAGGATGAGCCAGCTCAGAGGTTTTTATCCTCCAGCTCACACCTTTTTTTGTCCTAGCTAAGGAAGGAGGGCTCCAGTGCAAACTAATTCATGCAGTCACCAGATCACCCGCTCACAACTTTAATGCCAGTGGCTCACAAAGTAGAATTTTTGCTCACAAGACTTCACAGCTTAGAGGGAGCCTTGTGAGGATAAAATGGAGGAGGGCAATATAAGATAGTGAGAAAGGATATAAAGGAGGAAAATAATTTATTTGCTTAAAAATGTTTTATGCCACCTCTCTTGGAACCTGCCCAAACAAAACATTAAAAGATATTAATTAAAATCTGGCACTGGGAAAAAAAATAAACCCAGACCAGCATAAATATAGAGAATATAAAACCTTAAACCGTCTTAAAATAAGTTACCAGACTTAAACAGTGTTTAAAAAAACCCAATCCAATAATTAAATGTCTAGGTGAACAGAAACATTTTGGCCTGGTGCCTAAAACAGAGCAGCCTAGGAAAGAAGTGAGTCTCAAGGGGAAGGGCATTCCACAAGCAGGATTCCACTACTGGAAAAGCCCTGTCTCAGGTTGCCATCTGCTTCACCTTTTAAGGCATGGGCACAGGCAGCAGGGCTTGTGAGGCACATCTTAACTGCTAGGCTGGACAGTATGGGAGGAGGTGGTCTTTCAAGTACCCTAGCCTCAAGCCTTTTAGGTCAAAACCAGCACTTAATTTGTGCCCAAAAATAAATGGGCAGCCAGTGCAGATCTTTCAGCACTGGAGTGATACGATATCTGCATCTATGACGGACCCCTCCTTCTGTGAGGCAGATTTTCCCGCCAAAACACTGTTCACCACTCTGACTGAGCAGCCTCTTAGTAGTGTTTGAATTATAAACTTACTAGGAATAAGGTCCGTTGTGGAAATAAATACAACGAACTCTAGAAAGGCTCTAGGCAGGTGCCCTGGCCTTGGGCACCAGTGTCAATTTGCTGTGGTGACCTCAGCAGGGTATAATGACACAGAGCTTACCGTTTTCTCCAGGGGAACTGATCTCTACCATCTGAAGAGCAGTTGTAATTCTGAGTGATCTACAGCCCTTCCCTGGAGATTGGCAACAATGGATCCCCACGAGGGAATAGCTGGTTTGGAGGGTGGAGTCTATGGCATTGTACCAGTCTGAGGTCCCACCCCTCCTCAAACCCCATCCTCTCTAGGCTCCAACCCTCAAATCTCCAGGAATCTCCCAACCTGGAGCTGGCAACCCTGTCTCCTTCCCAGCCAACCATCAACCCACCTTTATCTGCCCCTCTGACTTCAGTTTTCCATCTCCTCCCCCTTCCCTCCTGGAGAGCAGTTGTAATTCTGAGTGATCTCCGGTCCCCACCTGGAGACTGGCAACAATGGTTCCCCAGAAGGAAATGGCTGGCTTGGAGGGTGGCATCTATGGCATTGTACCTGTCTGAGGTCCCACCCCTCCTCAAACCCCACCCTCTCCAGTCTCCACCCCTCAAATCTCTAGGAATTTCCCAGCCTGGAGTCGGCAACCCTGTCTCCTTCCCAGCCAACCATCAACCTACCTTTATCTCCCCTTCTGACTTCAGTTTTCCATCTCCTCCCCCCTCCCTTCTGGATAGCAGTTGTATTTCTAAGTGATCTCGAGCCCTGACCTGGAGATTGGCAACAATGGTTCCCCAGGAGGAAATGGCTGGTTTGGAGGGTGGAGTCTATGGCACTGTCCCACCCCCTTCTCAAACCCCACCCTCTCCAGGCTCCACTCCTCAAATCTCCAGGAATTTCCATACGTAAAGTTGGCAACTTTATCTCCTCCTCTCTCAGCAGCCTCTTCCTAGTCAAAGTTCTGTCTTTCTCATTAGTGGGGAGCAAAGCAGCTTACTTCATTCTCCTCTTCTGCTTTGTGATCTGTACAGCAACCCTGCAAGGTAGGTTAGGCAGAAAGTCTGGGGCTGGTCCAAAATCACCCAGGCAGCTTTCATAGGG